>NW_027168149.1:497500-550000 GCF_040954835.1 Lepisosteus oculatus
GACAACCCATCTCATCACGGAAAGGCACCTAACAGCTTTGGTAAGAGAGTAGAATTACCTGAAGAACTGCTTTCCATGGAAGCAGGACCAAGCGATGTAGCATTTTTATAGTACCAGGAAAGGAGAAGCAGCACTTCGCCTTTGCCGCACAGGCACAAGGCGACATGTGGCAGACGCCGTAGTCGGCAGGATTCGAACCTGAGCGGGGAGTCCCCATAGGATTTCAAGTCCATCGCCTTAACTACTCGGCCACGACTACAGCGAGCTCACCGCCACCGCATTCCTCCTATAATCTAACACGGAGTGCGAGGTGGCTGCGGAAACTTTTTTAAAGTCGCTCTCCGTTAAAAACAAAATACCTTTCGCAAGATACATGCCGGCAGACAGACACGCCTCAGAGGGTTTAAGGCTGGCTTCACGTTCAAATGATAAAGTCTCCCCGTCCGGATGTCAAAATGCAACTTTGGCAGACAGAAAAAACATCAACAAACCACAAATGTGGACAAGGATTTTACAAGCTGCATCACACTGCACTTTCCAAAGCATTTACATTCCTGTTAGACGCAGGAATTGCCTTTGATTTGCGCGCTTACGAACGCCATGGAAAACGAAACAAAACTAAAGCCCTCAGCTCCTACACTTGATTATAATGCCGTTACGTGTCGAAGCAGGAATTTACGTCATCCTACCACTGCAACACGGGGAATAGAAGGAAATGAGCACACGCTACGTACGTCGCAATCACGCCCTAGAGTCATAAGGCGCATTGAAGGGTGCACCCCCATCATTAATCGTTGCGCCTCTGTGAAAGGAAAGCTCTTGAGCAGTCTTTGAAACAGCTCGGATGAAACACTTGATTGCTTCCATGTGCATCTGGAGCCCATTTCTTATTTTCACTTCACGCCGCCCAAAGCATTTCTAAAACATGAGATTCGCGTTTGGGAATGCGCCCTGCCCTACGAATAAAACAGGTCTACGGGTCTGAAACCTCCTCCACGGAAAACAGTTCTGTTGCGCTTTTGATTAAAGGGAGATTCGCTGTTCTTACTTTTTGATGACATAACACCCAAAGGGGCTTCTTTGGAGCTGGATTCCAACCAGCATCCTAAAGTTTCTTGGCGGTATCCTTTACAGTCCTCTGTTCGGTCGACAAGGGACAGAAGGGGGCAGCTTTCCTAACACACACAGTGCAATGTACTGTAGTGTTCCCGTTCATTGAATTCGCAGTTCTGCATCAGACCTCTAACTCGTTTCCTTAGCTTGGATTTAAGCCATGAAGCAGGCTTCTAGTGTATAAACGTCTAGAGGAATCACAAACTAATTGAGAGGCCATCATCCCAGGGGGAACTGACAAAGTCTATCCCTAAACACCTAGCGCAGTCTCTCGAGAGACTGTCAAAAATCGCTTTCTCCGTTTGCGTTGCAAGTAAGTGAAAACACAGTCTCAAACCAGAGCCACTTGGGAGCAGCGGCACGTAAATACTGTTACTGTCACTGCTCGATACTGACATTAGCCTACTATACCATGTTCAGCCACCGCTAGGAAATGTACGGCTCTAGTACCGGAGCAAACAACAGGAGGGCCAAAGGCGCACAGGCACACGTGTCAGACATGGAGAGCGACAAGGATGGGATTCAACCCCATGTGTGTGGAGCACAACGGATTAGCAGTCCATCGCCTTAACCACTCGGCCAACTCGTCAACGAAACTGGGCTGTCCTGACATGGGTTGGCGCACTCCAGTTGATCTTTTTCTTTTTTTTCCCTCATACTTGAGGGTCATTTTCCTGTTCCACATGCGATTTCAACATTTTCCTTGGGAGATGTCAAGCCAGCAAGCCACTGCTGTGGTTCAGTGGCCAGTGTGGAGTTCAGTGGCCCTGTTGTACACAGAAAGCACATTGAGCTCCTTGGACATGAAAAGTTCCAGATAAAAGCCATTTGTCATCCTTTCTCTTGGTGTCGATGTTGCTATTGTATGTAAAGGTGGCAACTTGCTCAGCGAGCAGGCGGAGCACACACCGAATGCAGATGTGTCTGAGTGGTGTGTCCAAGTGGCTGCAAAAGGACAGCACTCCCGGGGCGCCGTGGCTTAGTTGGTTAAAGCGCCTGTCTAGTAAACAGAAAATCCTGGGTCCGAATCCCAGCGGTGCCTTTTTTTGTTCTGTGTTCTCGAACAGAACTGGTCAGTATGGATAACCGCATACGTCTAGACTTAATTAAATGCAAGTATTCATTTCCTGTCTTGAACGACTTGTTTTTCTTAAAATGGATGCAACTTGCAAAACATGAAATACAAACCTCGCTAATCAGCGCTCACGGCTGGCAAAAAAAAAAGAAGTCAGCAATGTTTTTTTCTTTAACCTTAAGCCTGCTAATGGAGAAGAAACTAGTCGCCACATCACATACATCCGTTTTAACGATAAGAAGGTAACAACTATCCTCACTCCAGAGTAAATCTCACGTTGAGGGCATATTTTTTTCCACTTTACCATGAGTCGGGCTCAGCTGCAGAGAGGCGAGAGCAGAGCAATGAGGTCAGGGGGACAGAGGAGTCACACGCTGGCGGTTTGAACACGCGGAAGATCACTGAGGGATCCACAGTATGTGGACCCTCCATGCGCCATCATTCCACACTCCAGACTCTGAATCCTGCCATCCGAGTTAAGATCTCGGCGGAACCGGAGGCGCAGTTCTTTCTTAAAACGTAATCTGGTGAGCATTTCTAGAATCGTACTTGTATAGATGCAGCCTTTAATGTGTTGCTAGGTTAAAATTTATGACTTCTTGAACTTCAGCAGGCAACTGCCCTCTTGATTTCGGATTTAATTTCTTTATTACAGGGGCGCTTTCATGATGACAGAGTCATGTTCAGGTACTTTGCTTGATGGAGGAAGCTCATTTCGGACTCTGTGATCTGCTCACCTGGAAAGGTCTGCTGTACTACTACAAGAGAGAAGTAGAGTCTGGAGGAAGGGACAATTTTATGATGCTTTGGAAGGTAATGTTTTTTTTTTCTTTGAAATCGAAATGAATCAGAATATCAGTGCAAAAGACAAACTCTTGGTTTGGTTTAAAGAGATATGGTTTTAAAACAGACAAAATGTAGAAAACAGGTGTTTCTCACTTTTGGAAAAGAATGGACCGGGGATAATATTTTACTAGTTGCAGTGCTAAGCTCACTGGGTTACAGTCCTGCAGTGTCACACCAGGGCCAGTGGTGCAATGGATAATGTGTCTGACGATGGATTAGGAGTTTGGAGGTTCGACTCCTGCCTGGCGCTGGTTGTTTTTAAACGCATCAGGCTACTCCCTTAGTAGCCTGTGCTACTTACTGCATTGTAATCGTACCCAGTAAGAGATTTCCTTCATGTAAATGAACTGCACCTGACAGCTTTAGAAAAACACCTGGGCTCAGTACGGTGCTGAGAGCTCAAGTTGTGTATAATGTAATAATTTAGGTAGAATAGATTCTAATAATATAATGATCCAGTGTGCTGCACTACTTCACTGTTTCACTGCTCTATGCCTTCTGGAAATAAATCCTCAGACTACTTACTGCCCTGGGCATGTACCAATAAATTACAGGAGCACATCTATATATCACTGCGTTGAAGCAGGAGACACAATCACTGCAAACACATCCTAAATACAGTGTTCCAGCACCTTTGACCTCATCCAGAACGTATCATTTCTTGAAAGGAATTGCTGTCCGAATGCACATCTGAATCCCAAACAGAATCTCTAGTAAAATCCGATCATTTGTGAAACAGGTAAATGTCTCAGGGGCCCATTCCTCATTCTCAAGACACATGTATGCAGTACGTACACCATGCATTGAGCAATAGGGATTAAAGACACCACAGGTAAGGTTAGAAGACATTCTGACTATATTCTAAAATATTGGACTCATATTCTTATGATGGCAGACATGAGTCTGTGTTTAAAACCGGGGTTAATGGACATTATATGACTGTCAATTCTGTTTTGTTTTGGAGACTCTTGGCTGCCTATGTGGTACAGTGCAGCGTGAAGAAAACATTTTCCAAAACTGTGTCAGCTCAAAAGTTGTAAGAAAACCTTTCCAGCTGCTTTAACTCTCTTCATTTTTGTCATTTAATTGTCTGTCGGCACTATGTGGCAGCGTTGCATGACAACCCATCTCACCACGGAAAGGAACCTAACAGCTTTTGTAAGAGAGGAGAAAACGACCTGGCCTGTATGGAGATCGAACCCACGACCTTGGCGGTATTAGCACCACGCTCTAACCAACTGAGCTAACCAGCCTCACGACAGCAATCCTCTCTGTGCTGCAAAAAATCGAACTCAGGGAATTTCTTTTGCCCTCCTTTGAATAGAAAGCCGTGTAATTCAGTGTACGGGCTTTCTCGTGCAGTTTCATGGTTCTTGTAACCCAAATCCTACACTGGCGTGAAGTGACCCCCCATTTCACAGCATTTTTCAGCTGATTTAAAATGTACCTAAAGGAGAAGCATTATTGAAGACCATCAATTACCAAGAGCTTTTGTCAAAGGTTTTGGTGGTCATTTTTAATGACCACAGAGCGCTGTGACCTCGGTTTTACATCTCATCCAAGAGACAGCGCCCTTTTACAACACAGCGTCTCCGTCACTATGCTGGGGCATTGGGACCCGCACAGACCTCAGGTTGAGCGCCCCCCCACCGGCACCATTAACACCGCTTCCAGCTGGAAACTTTGTTTTTCCCTGTAGCTCACCCTCATCCGGGTACTGACCTGGCTAACAAATGCTTTGCTTCAGTGGGTTTTCAGTTGCGAGTTGCAAGGGGATGCAAGTGATGGAGCCGCTCGCTGCAAAAGCCACTGCTTTGGCTGGGAATCGAACCAGAGCCTCCCACGTGGGAAGTGAGAATTCTACCACTGAACCACCAATGCTCAGTACCCAGGCCTTCAAAAAAGACGCTTTTTTGGTGCTCTGTTAAAAAAGCGTCGACATTACCTCTTTCAAAAGGCTTCACTTTCCTAGTCACATTCCAAGGCTCATTGAACCCGGGCTGTTTCCTCCAGCGGTATA
This sequence comes from Lepisosteus oculatus, assembly GCF_040954835.1. Taxonomy (NCBI): domain Eukaryota; kingdom Metazoa; phylum Chordata; class Actinopteri; order Semionotiformes; family Lepisosteidae; genus Lepisosteus; species Lepisosteus oculatus. The sequence continues at coordinate 502,555 of NW_027168149.1, forward strand.
GTATTGCAGTTAGACAGCACGATGCCTGCAAGACTATGTCACGCTCTGACGAGACTGTCAAAAATTGCTTTCGCCGATTGTATTGCAAACCGGCGGAAGCGGGGTATTGGGAAAAGTTTTCAACTAGCAATAATCGCGCCTCGGCTAAACCTCACAGGCTACGATACTGCCAATGCGCAAATCTGACGGTTGCCAGGCAACCGCGGGGATCCTATGGAAATCGTTATCAATCGTCTCATGGCATGTCGTTGCTGTAACGCTTCATATTTGTCGTCTTCTTCTTCTAGCTTGAGGTTTTGAAGAATTTCATGACAGACAAGGGCTCCGTCGGGAACAAAGGGCGTTGTGAGAAAACCGTTGCTTATTTTCAGCAGCAGAAATACAACCCTTTAAATACAAGATGACAGAACAATGACGAAGGGCATGCCGGGAGGAACTCATGCACTACAGAGGAAAGGGGGCGGGCACGTACAGTTCACATTCAAGCCACAAGTACTCTTCTCGGATGTTGCACAAACAAATCCTAACGTCCTGAAAGCATTGCAGCATGTTTGTGTCCCACTTCCCGTGGCTGCAGGACGACTGACACGAACGGACAAACACAATCTGTGGCGTTTAGTGTGACATAGTCTTGCAGGCATCGTGCTGTCTCACTGCAATACTATACCGCTGGAGGAAACAGCCCGGGTTCGATGAGGCTTGGAATGTGACTAGGAAAGTGAAGCCTTTTGAAAGAGGTAAAGCACTGCACAACGGAACTGAGGGAGAATCTTACAATGATTTCGAATGAATTCTGTATGCGTTAAAAGACAGCTATACACAGAAAACATGCAGGACACTGCTCATGATGTTTCCCGAGCCGAAACACAGTGCGTTTTTCCAAGCCATCTGACAAAGCCCGCCCACTGAAAACTGCAGTAGATCGTGTAAAGACGTTCAACTTTGTAACTACTGCACGCACAGGAAGCAGAATAAATTCCTCTTTTCAAACTGTCAAAGGTTTGCTTTGCGAACGCTGCAGGGCATCGCACAATCTCTTTTGAACGGGGACAAACGATTTCTTATGGGGCGCAGTAAGTACAGACGTTTAAAAAGCTCCACTCATGCCGACGATGCAGCATGAAGAAGCGCAACCTAACGGTTGACAGACAAAAGCCGGGCGCCGCTACGAGCAATATGAAATCAAACTGACAGCACACGGCGTTTCGCGCTGACTCAAAAGTGATCTCGACAGACGCTGTTCTCTGCATAACGCTGAAAGAGCTAAAGAGCGTTTCTGTTGAGACGTAACAAGCTTGTTTCTTTCTACCATGATGTTACCATGACAAAATCTGTCTTTAAACACCTTGCTCAGTCTCTGACGAGACTGTCAAAAATTGCTTTCGCCGATTGTATTGCAAACCGGCGGAAGCGGGGTATTGGGAAAAGTTTTCAACTAGCAATAATCGCGCCTCGGCTAAACCTCACAGGCTACGATACTGCCACTGCGCAAAGCTGACGGTTGCCAGGCAACCGCGGGGATCCTATGGAAATCGTTATCAATCGTCTCTTGGCATGTCGTTGCTGTAACGCTTCATATTTCACAGCATATTCCCGCCCCCCAAAGAAAAGAGCGCCAATCAGAGAGGCGGAGACCGAGGACTCGCAGAGCAGACGGCCACAGTCGCCGTAATAAGAGCGATTGTGAGCGGTTTTAGTTTCTCTCTTTGACCAGCCCAGCTGTGCCCCACCCGAAGGCAGGGAAGCACAAAAATTGTATGGAACTCATTCATGTTCCTCTCCATGGAAATCTTTAGTAAAAGGCAAAAGATTTGTACGAGATGAAGAGAAACCAGAGTGCGTGGCTGGACAGCTGCAGGAGCCCAGGCCGCCTTCAAGGCCTCTGCCCTGCCGGTCGTGGTTGGCAATGCACCTGGCCTTACAAACGAGCCAGTGGGGCCCGTTCAGCTCTGGGCTCATCGCCTGCGGCTCTCGGCTTACCTGGCAGGGGAGATACCTTGATCAGCCTGTAGTTAGAGTAGTTGGATTGTTTTCTTGTTTTGTGGAAGCAGTGTTTGTTTTGCAGTTTGAGATGGCAACCTTTGGATCCCGCAAGAATGCTGTACGTTTTGAGCTTTTGGATGACCTCTTCATGGATCGTATGCAGTTCAGCAGAAAAGTGTTACAGAAGGAACGTGGCTTTGAACCTCGGCACTTGGATTTCATCTTCGCTCTCCCAGGTCAGAAAGCATTTGAGGTTGTTTTTGCTACCTATTCTCTGTTTGAACAATGTGTGGATGTGTTTGAGGCAAAAGAGGGAAAGTTCCTGCCCTTGAGAAGATCAACTTGCAGCCTCTGACACAGAGAGAGAGGAAAACGGTGCATGTTGTTATGTTCTCGGAACTGGCAAAGACGGAGGACATTCACACCTGGCTTAAGCAGTACTGCACCGTCCACCATGGAACTGAGGTTAGAGATGTTGACGGTATAAAAACAGGAGCAAGGAAATTCGAGGTTCGCTTGCTACCGGACAATGTAAATGGAGGCTTAAGGCACCTGCCCTCTACAATCCGGCTGGGCGCCTGCAATGGCTATGTTTTTTATGTGGGACAACCAAAGGTGTGTCGGCGCTGTGGTGTTGTGGGACACCTGGCATCGTCCATACATTTCAAAATCCATACAGCTTGTGAAAGATGAAATCCATTTCTTGGTTGTCAGTGGAAAAAGATTGCCGGCTGCAAGAAGCGCAAGTGATTGTTTTCTTTGACCATAAACCTGCAAATGTAGGGAGCACAAGTGGCCGTCAGTCTCTGTGGCGCAATCGGTTAGCGCGTTCGGCTGTTCACCGAAAGGTTGGTGGTTCAAGCCCACCCAGGGACGCATGTCTCAGTTTTTCCAATGTAAACATCATCACCGCTAAAGAAGATGGCGCAGAAGGCTCCACAGTCGAAACGTTGTGCTTCTTTTCTTCTCTTTTCAGCATGGAGTAAACCTTTGCTTGATCCTTTGCAGCCTACGCATGCTGACACAGCTACCTTTCTCTTAACGTGCCTCAATCATTATTCACCAAAACCATCAGCAGAATGTGTCGCCTTTGTGGTGATGTCACTCCTCTGCTTCACAAATGTCCTTAGTGACGGACCATTTCTTTCTGCCATTTTTCCGGAGCGGTTATTGATTGCTCCATCATTTCCCTCATACTTTCCATCCCTAGATTGAAAAAAAAAAAAACAGAAACAGGCTGACAGGACGACAATCAAATTGCAAAAACTCATCAAAGCACTCGATAGAGTATTTGAATCCACAAGTAGCTACGAGCAACTTTGTCCTGGCTTGCATGAAAGTCGGAAAATGTCAAAAAGAAAAAGATGGTGGCTTTTTCATATCTGTTCTTTTATTTTTAGTTCGTTGGCTCTTCTGTCCATTGTCCTCCTGCCTGGCTCTTGACCTGTGACTGTCTGAACGCACACATTAGACTTTCAGGCGGGGGATTTGTCCTGAGCCTCTGTGAAAGACCCACCCACCCCCATAAATAACTGCTCTAGAAACACATGAATGCAAAACTAAACCACAGCTTAAAGAGGAGCTCCAACTCAGTGCCATACTAATGTAAACAAAGTAATACTAAGACATGTTCTTATGGATTTGTCTTACCTTGAGATATGTAATTGGATTTCAGGATTAACTTCCTCATTCAATGTACTGGTGATTCTTTGCCTGGTCAGTACCTGGGTGGGAGACCTCCAGCGAACAATTAAGCTTGCTGCTGGAAGTGGTGTTAAGAGACTCTTAGGATCTTCCAGAGGTGTCTGTCCAATAGCACTAGTTGCCTTAGAGCTGGCTCAAACATTGCTCAAGAGTCTACCTTTCACAGATGCGCAAAGATGAATGATGGGGGTGCACGCTTCAAGGAGCCTTCCAACTGTAGGGACCGATTAGAGACGATCCGTAGCATGTGTTCGTTTCCATATACGCCCCGTGTCTCAACGGTAGGACAGAGTCAAATACTGCCTCGACACGTAACAGCGTTATATTAAACCGCAGGACTTGAGGGCTGTTTTGTTTGAATGTTCAAGGCATTGGTAAGAGCGTAGGTCAAGGGCCATTGGTGCATCTCCTGTAACTGGAGTAAAAATGCTATTCAAAGTGCAGTGACTAAAATCGTCGTCCACATGTCTCCGTTGTTGATTGCTTTCTGTCTAAGAACGTTCTGTTTTCATGTCCGAACGGGGAGACTTTATCATTCCAACTTGAAGCCACCCTTAAGTCCTCTGAGGTGTGTGTGTGTGTGTGCTTGCACGTATGGCGTAAAAGGTTTCTTAAACGGAGAGCGAACTTGAAAAAAGTTGCCTCCACTGCCGCCGCCGCCTCGCACTCCCTGTTCGATTGTAGCAAGAAGGCAGCGGCCGCAGTGCTCGCTGTAGTCGTGGCCGAGTGGTTGAGGTGACAGACTTGAAATCTGTTGGGGTCTCCCCGCGCAGGTTCAAATCCTGCCGACTACGGCGTCCTTTGCATTTGGTTGCGTGCGTGCGTGTAAAAGGACCAGCGCCGTTTCGTTTTCGCTGGGACCTTTAACACTCTAAATCGCCTGGACCCGCAGCCTGTGAAATCGATTCTTCAGCACCCACGATGGACGCTTTGCCGCTGGACACAGATAACGATGCTTTTCTGCAACGAGCTTTCCAGCTGAATTTTCTCAGCAGCTCCGTACTGAACCTGTTCTCCATTGCAACATAGCGGAGGGTCGTCACGTCTATAGCAAGGCTGTGTAGGACCGCATACGCCACAGTGACTTGTACACAGACCACATGAAAGGCAAGCAAAATACACTTTTAAAATTCCAAAGACTCACAAGGTCAGAGAAACAGCGATGACCTGAACAGATCTGTTACAGAAGTCTAGGTTGACCTTTTTAGAGCTGTAATTGCATTTTTGTTTAATAGAAGATCAAATCTACTCGCATGTACCAGCACATTACAGTTTATTGATGTTAATTCTGTTTAAGTAATAAGATTGCTAACGATGTTGGACTTTAGCCGGTGTTTTTTAGAACAAATTGCTTACACTTCTGTAAGGAATACCCAGTACGTGCCTTTGTCAGTCATTGCTCACCATACCTGTAACTTTCTTATCTAACTCACTTCCTCAAATGGTGAAGGTCCACAAACATAAATGAAAAAAAAACCCTTGTTGTAGATGAGGTGCACAAAAAAGCAGCCCCTGATAGTGTATAACACATTTATACTATTGCAGAGACACATGTAACATATATATACTGTATATATATATGAAACAGAAATAGAAACAGAAACAGGAATCGCTTACTCACCTGGAGAATCTCTGTAGGAATATCTAGCATTTATCAATGGAAATAAAAGCTGCTTTAATACAGTGCATGTTCAAACTCAAACCCTCAGCTGCTGTTCTTGTTTGTTTTGGGACAAATTGCAACTGAGCATCGCATGAGCCGTTACGTACCCTTATCTGTTAGGGAATTTCAAGGGAGGAGTTAGGTCAGAATGGGTAGGCTGCAAAACAACAAGTAAAGATTTATTCCAAGATGAAACGTTGTGGCGGTTTTCTTATCTTTTCAGCATGGACTAAACTTTTACGTGTTCCTTATATGCTATATATGTATATATTAGCACCAATGTCGTTCTTAAAAACTAACATGAAATTGTCAGGGACATTCAGCTATATACAAAGACGAGACAGACAAAGTAATAATTCTGTATTAACGTGGCCTACATATTGACGCAATGGTCGAACTAACTGACATGTTCTGATTCAGATCCCCTGCAGTTCATGCCAATTAGAACAATAGCAATGCTGAGTCCTCCCCACCCTACTGAGCACAAATTCAGCTGCTCTCCAGTTCTGTTCTGCATGTTTTTTCATTGCATTTGAGCTCGGAGCTGGAGATGATCTCCATACAGTTCTGTGTTCACCAGCCCGCACTTGCGTGCTAATTTACGGGTTGTGGCAAATGCTTTTCTATAGTTCACATACATGACGCCAACCTGTTACCGAGGAACCTGAGAGGTTTAAAAGCCTCACGAGCCAGGCAGGACTCGAACCTACAATCTTCTGATCCGAAGTCAGACGCGTTATCCATTACGCCACTGGCCCATAGAACATGCACTTGCACTCCACCACAGAGAGCTCTACACTGCTACTAGTAGTACACTTCCCCATCTAAATTTTCACAGCAAGAAACTTGTGTTTCCTACTATTTTTATCAGGTTTAAAATATCATCTCCTTAAAACAGAAAAAGTGTTGATGTGTCGTGCTGAAATTCCGATTGATTTTGAATTCAAAGAAAAAGGTTTTCTTCCAAAACACCATGAAATTGTCACATCTTGCAGACAATAGGTGTATTCCATGTTGAAAAGAGAAGAAAGAAAACAATGGAGCCTTTTACAGGTGTGAGGCTTCTTCAGGTGTGAGAAGACCTCACAGTCGAAACGCTGTGTTTCCGTTCTTCTCTTTTCAGCATGCAATAAACCTAGTACTTGTTCCTTTTCAGCCGAGGCATGCTGACGTAGCTACCCAGCTGAACATCTTGCAGACTCTACAGTACTTCTCTCCTGTAGAAGTAAAGCAGGGCTTGCTGGGTGAGCTTTTGCTCCAGTAAATTAGGTCACGTGTCATGTTAAATCACTTCTTCTAAACACAACATTTGCTGGTGCTAGCTTTCCCCATGAAAAGAGACATTTCCCTTACAGTACATGACATATCGTTTTTATTCTATCAATAAGTATAGAAATTAAACAAAAGAAAAAATGGTGTCGCCAAAGAATGCACAGCTCTGTCGCCTTGGGGAGGTGTCAAGGGCATTGAGCTCCTTGGACATGAAAAGTGCCCGATAAATGCCATTTCTCATCATTTCTCTTGGCGTCAGTTCTGCTATTAAATGGGACGGAGGCAACGGGCTCAGAGAGCAGGTTAAGTGCACACCGAACGCAGATGTGTCCAAGTGTCTGTAAAAGCGCGGTGCTCTGCTGGCGCTGTTCCCTAGTGGCTTAAAGTGCCCGCCTAGTAAGCAGGCGATCCTGGGTCTGAATACCAGCGGTGCCTCTCTCCGTGTCTTGTTGTGCCGAATGTATCATTTCAGACAAACATGTACAGCTTGGTTCAGTTTAATGCAAGAATTCATTTCCTTTCTGGAATAACTTGTTTTTGAAGAAATCCATACAGCTTGTGAAAGATGAAATCCATTTCTTGGTTGTCAGTGGAAAAAGATTGCCGGCTGCAAGAAGCGCAAGTGATTGTTTTCTTTGACCATAAACCTGCAAATGTAGGGAGCACAAGCGGCTGTCAGTCTCTGTGGCGCAATCGGTTGGCGCATTCGGCTGTTAACTGAAAGGTTGGTGGTTCAAGCCCACCCAGGGATGCATGTCTCCGTTTTTCCAATGTAAACATCATCACCGCTAAAGAAGATGGCGCAGAAGGCTCCACAGTCGAAACGTTGTGCTTCTTTTCTTCTCTTTTCAGCATGGAGTAAACCTTTGCTTGATCCTTTGCAGCCTACGCATGCTGACACAGCTACCTTTCTCTTAACGCGCCTCAATCATTATTCACCAAAACCATCAGCAGAATGTGTCGCCTTTGTGGTGATGTCACTCCTCTGCTTCACAAATGTCCTTAGTGACGGACCATTTCTTTCTGCCATTTTTCCGGAGCGGTTATTGATTGCTCCATCATTTCCCTCATACTTTCCATCACTAGATTGAAAAAAAAAAAAAACAGAAACAGGCTGACAGGACGACAATCAAATTGCAAAAACTCATCAAAGCACTCGATAGAGTATTTGAATCCACAAGTAGCTACGAGCAACTTTGTCCTGGCTTGCATAAAAGTCGGAAAATGTCAAAAAGAAAAAGATGGTGGCTTTTTCATATCTGTTCTTTTATTTTTAGTTCGTTGGCTCTTCTGTCCATTGTCCTCCTGCCTGGCTCTTGACCTGTGACTGTCTGAACGCACACATTAGACTTTCAGGCGGGGGATTTGTCCTGAGCCTCTGTGAAAGACCCACCCACCCCCATAAATAACTGCTCTAGAAACACATGAATGCAAAACTAAACCACAGCTTAAAGAGGAGCTTGTCATGACCGCCAGGCAGTTAAGACCAACTCTTAAGCAATCTAAACAGCACCAGCAGCGGGTGATTATTAACAAACGCCGCCGCACGAGTTAACCCACCTGCACACACTCCACCGTGCGGTACGCAGTGCTATTTTTACCATCTTTACCTGCTTCCCGCTGGTATTGAGTCTACTCCTTGAGAGCTCTACCTGGCGTTTTTTCCATTACCTCGTTTATTCTGGATATTGGACTCCCCTTCTGCCTTTTCGACTTTGGACCTCGCCTCTCACCTCGGACTGTTTGCCACCAGTGTTCTCCCTGGATTACGACTTACCTTACGCCTCTTGACCACGAAACAAAGCAAAGCAGAGCAAAACAAAATGAACAAACGAAAACCCTCACGTCCCGCACTTGCATATAACGCCGTTACGTGCCCAAACGGTATTGTACGTCATCCTAGCACTGCACCCCGGGGCGTACGGTATATGGGAACTAGCACACACCACGAATCGTCTCGAATCACTCCCTACAGCTGTAAGGCACCTTGAAGCATGCACCCCCAACATTCTTCTTTGCGCATTTGTGAAAGGTAAACTCTTGAGCAAACTCTGAACCAGCTCTAAGGAAACTAATCTGATTAGACGTTACTTTGACTCATCTTTTAAGGGACCCTTGTTAATTGGAGAAATCAATGATTTCGAATGAATTCTGTATGCGTTAAAAGACAGCTATACACAGAAAACATGCAGGACACTTCTCATGATGTTTCCCGAGCCAAAACACAGTGCGTTTTTCCAAGCCATCTGACAAAGCCCGCCCACTGAAAACTGCAGCAAATCGTGTAAAGACGTTCAACTTTGTAACTACTGCACGCACAGGAAGCAGAATAAATTCCTCTTTTCAAACTGTCAAAGGTTTGCTTTGCGAACACTGCAGGACATCGCACAATGTCTTTTGAACGGGGACAAACGATTTCTTATGGGGCACAGTAAGTACAGACGTTTAAAAAGCTCCACTCATGCCGACGATGCAGCATGAAGAAGCGCAACCTAACGTTTGCATTCCTAGCAAATTCCTTTTATTTTTTGATAAATAAAGACAGTCTTGTTTAACAAACAACACACACAACATTTTACATTGTCAATTCAATTCAAATCAATGTATTTCTATATAGCGCCTTTCACAACAAGGTTGTCCCAAGGCACTTAACAATGCAAGTTGTTAAGAGCCTTGTGTCTAATATGCCGCCTAGGTAACGTGCTGTCTCTTTGAGGCAAATGTTTAAATCCTCTGAGTTAAGTGCTGAAGTTATAGTAGTCCTATCAGTATTGTTGCCTCCGATCAACAGATCCTCATTTTTCTCAGAGTTGAGTAACAAAAAGTTTTCACACATCCAAGTATTTCCTTCCTTAATGCATTTAACTAAACTGATAATAGAAGAGTTGTCGTTTGGTGTAAACAAAATGTTTATTTGAGTGTCATCAGCATATGAATGAAAGTTCATATTATTTTTTCATATTATCCTACCTAGCAGCAGCATGTAGAGAGAGAGAGCAATATTGGTCCCAGCACTGATCTTCTGGTACCCCAAATTGAACTGGTGACATTGATGAAGCAGTACAATTATTAGATATTTGAACATAATGAAAACGATGAGTTAAATGTGAAGTAAACCACTGAAGGACGGTTCCAGATAAGCCAACCTCAAACTCAAGCCTGTGTAACAAAACAGAGAGGTCAACCGTGTCAAAGGCAGCTCTAAGATCTAGAAGCACAAGCACTGTTGCATTCCCCGCATCAGTAGCTAAGAGAATATCATTTACGACTCTTGTTAATGCAGTTTCAGAAACCAGACTGAAATTTCTCAAGTATATTATTTGAATCCAGATACGATTGACGTTGGGCAACAACTATTCTCCCAAGACTTTTAGATTGAAATGGGACCTTTGAGACAGGCCTGTAGTTGTTAAGAACTTGTGGATCCAAATTTGACTTCTTAAGGAGCGGTCTAACAACCACTACCTTAAATTGATCAGGTACAACGCCTGACGCAAGCGATGCATTCATCATGCTAATTATAGGTCCTGCCAGTCCTTCGAGGGAATCTTTGACTAGCTGAGTGGGGATGGGATCTAGCGAACAGGTGGTTGACTTTGTCTTACGTCTGTGTTCATGAGTCCACCATAAGAAGAAATCTGAACAGGAGTGGTGATCATGCGAGGTCACCATGGAGGAAACCACTGCTCTCCCCCCCAAAAAAACCACCACTGCCCCTCTCAAGTTTGCTAAAGACCACATGGATGTTCCACAGCAACTCCTGGAACAATGTTCTGTGGACAGACGTGACAAAAGTTGAAAGTTAAAGGAGTACATCAACAACAGAGTGGCTGAAACAGAAGAAATTCCGTATTTTGGGATGGCCAAGTAAGAGTCCTGACCCCAATCCCATTGAAGTACTGTGGCGTGATCTGAAGCAGGCCGTTCAGTGCAAGACATCCCAAAAATATACATGAACTGAAACAGTTTTTCATAGAGGAATAGGCCAAAATACCTCCTAACCGCTGCTCAGGTCTGACCAGCCGCTACAGAAAGTGGGGGTTGAGGTTTTTGTCATAAAGGAGGTTCCACTAGCTCCTTAATATAAGGGTTCACGTACTTTTTCCATCAATGACCTTGATTGTTTAAACCATTTGGTCAATAAAGAAACAGCAATGTCAAATGTTGGGCGTGTGTTGTTTGTTAAATCACACTCTCTTTATTAATTATTATGACTTAGATAAAGATAAGATCACATGTTAGGAGCCATTCATGCAGAAATCCACATCATTCCGAAGGGCTGTTTACAAAAGTTTTTCTCCCAACTGTATGTGAGAGAAAAGCAGAGACGCTCACTGAGTAAGGTGGGGTTGTAGCTTTGCAAATCACAAGGACATTTGTATGCTCAAAATGGGACAGGAGCACCCCAGATGGGACTCAAACCCACAATCCCTGGTTTAGGAGGCCAGTGCCTTATCCATTAGGCCACTGGGGCACACTGGGGAAAGTTAGGCAGCAGAAGGTTTACTGTGACCTGAGAAGGACCGGCATCCAATCACGGTGGTACACACACACACACGCTCTCACTCATCTGAGCTACACGGCTACCAAGATGATCTCAGGTGCGCCGAGCTGGTACGGAACATATTGAACTGATCGACGGCGAATTGTCTCTCAGACAGGCTTTTCACCTCTAAGCTCCCTGACTGACAGTGATCAGCTAGGTAGTGAAACAGTCAGCTGCTTCTAAGCCTTAAACAGCTGCATCGCGGCGCTTCCACAGAGAGATGATTTGAAAGCCAAACATCGCCCATTGGGAACACCTTACTATCACTAGTTTAAGAGACTCTTAAGGTCTTGCAGAGGTGCCTGTCTAATAGCATGCGCTTTGCAAGCTATAGGTGTTTAGGCTGAGGCAGAATGCCTGTTAACAAAATGTTTTTCTAAAGGGGCCTCGCACTCTTTTCCAAGCAATGGTCACCATCCCCACCGAGTGTCACAATGTGGTCATGTCCTAGGACATCACCTGTTAGTCTCCATTTGTCTTCCACCAACACTTTAGGTTACGGGGTCACAACCGCACCCCGGAGACCAGAGGAGCCGTTGGCGTTCTGGCGGCGCAGATTGGGCTGAAGGTGGGGCGCTTGAATCTCGCTGTTGGAGGCCGTCTGAAACTGACCCAAGCCTTTCCCTTGAATTAAATGTAAATAAGAAATGAACCCCAGATGCACATGGAATCAATCACGTGTTTCCTTTGAGCCGTTTCAGAGACTGCTCCAGAGTTTACCTTGCACAGATGCGCAAAGATTAATGATGGGGGTGCACGCTTCCAGGCGTCTTACAACTGTAGGGACTGATTAGAGACAATTCGTAGCTTGTGCTCATTTCCCTCTATTCCCCGTGTTGCAGTGGTAGGATGACGTAAATTCCTGCTTCGACACATAACGGGATTATAATCAAGTGCAGGAGCTGAGGGCTTTAGTTTTGTTTCGTTTTCCATGGCGTTCGTAAGCGCGCAAATCAAAGGCAAATTCCTGCGTCTAACACGAATGTAAATGCTTTTGAAAGTGCAGTGTGGTGCAGCTTGTAAAATCCTTGTCCACATTTGTGGTTTGTTGATGTTTGTTCTGTCTGCCAAAGTTGCATTTTGACATCCGGACGGGGGGACTTTAACATTTGAAGCCACCTCGCAGTCCGTGTTTGATTATAGGAGGAATGCGGCGGCGGCGGGCTCGCTTTTGTCGTGGTCGAGAGGTTAAGGCGATGGGCTCGAAATGCGTTGGCGACTCCCCGCGCAGGTTCGAAACCTGCCGACTCCGGCGTCTGCCGTACGTCGCCTTGTGTCTGCGCGGCAGAGGCGAAGTGCTGCTTCTCCTTTCCCGGTACTATAAAAACGCTAAATCGCTTGGACCCGCTGCCATGGAAAGCAAGACTTCAGATAACCACACATTTTGCGTTCGCACCTCTGGTGCTCTACTTATGCCTTTGAAAACCTAATGAATAAAGCTGAAAGAACCGACACGGTATGTAGGTGCTCGTAAAGCACGCAGTAAAGAACTGTTAACAGCAAGGGTTTCAGTGGGTTAACTGAGGAGAAGGCGTGATCACTAATTGTTGACTTTTTATTTGGTGTTAGAGACACTCTTACTGTGCATGACGTGCAACAAATGTAGCCACAGAAATTGCATCACGCTTTCATGTATGCTATTGCAGACCCCAACGTTGCCTAGATAGAAAACCGAAATAGCCGTGGGTTTGCTTGCTGGTCTGAAGGATCTCTCTTCGAATCTCTATCATTTGTCAATGGAAGTAAAAGGCGTTGCAATCTCATACGTTCAGAATCAACCGGGGTAAAGTTAGCTCGAAGTTCGAAAACGATTTTGGCACGCCTGTAGCGCTTTCACGAAACCTCTTAGAATTGCGAGAATGCTTGTTTTGTGTATAAAATACATTGTGGATGCTTTCTCAGCCTTTACTTTTTCGTTTTTATGACATTTTTTTGACCAAGCACGAATATTCTTTTGTCCATATCTTCGCAATGGAAGCACAGAACGCCGTCAAACCAAATGCATTTTAAAGACCACGACTTGTGGATATTTCCACACCCTTTATATCAAACTATCAGTGAGCTAATTATCTTTTTTTAAACCTCCGGTTTTTCATCGATGCGTAATTACGCACGAACTGGAACCCGGGGGACCGCTGTGTGCACACGTTCACAACGCGAGAAATACTGTTCAAATCGCTTCGTGCGAAAAACCCGTATATGACCATAGGAAGCAGAACAGCGCAGTCTCCCATTACCCAGACTGTAAGCACGGGAATAAAGCTTTGTTTGACTTCTGAAACCCTTCCTTTACGTCCTGTTTTCATTCAGGTAAGGGTCAACTATATTGAAAATACTACTGACAGCAGGAAGATTAAAATATTCTTTACTCAGCATCTTATTAAAAACAGCTCCCATGATGTTCAAACCGATTTTTTACACAGAACACTGACACAGCTTTGCATTCTGAATCTCTTTTTCTCATGCTTTTATTTAATATGGCACAATGCACTGGGATAGGGGTATTCTGTTCACAAACCAATAGCATTTAAACCACAGCACCCACAATGCTGCAAGTGTTTTGCACACTAAGCGGGTCCTCTGACTTTTCCCAGCTTTATTTTGGGTTGTGGAACCTTTCTTTATATTTTTTAGGATTTTCTGAAGATAACACTACAGGTGGGATGGGTGGGTTGTCTTCATGGCTCAATAGCATTTCAAATACAGCACCCACACTGCTGAAACCAAGTGTTTTACACACCAGACAGGCCCCCGAACCTCATACAACCTTACTGTGGCTGTGGCCCCTGTCTTTATTTTGTAATGAGTTTCTGAAGATAACACTACAGGTAATACACTGGGACAGGTGGGTCGTCTTCATGGCTCAATAGCATTTCAAATACAGCACCCACTCTGCTGAAACCAAGTGTTTTACACACCAGACAGGCCCCCAAACCTCATACAACCTTACTGTAGCTGTGGCCCCTTTCTTTAATTTTTTATGATTTTCTGAAGATTACACTACAGGTAATACACTGGGACGGGTGGGTCGTCTTCATGGCTCAATAGCATTTCAAATACAGCACCCACTCTGCTGAAACCAAGTGTTTTACACACCAGACAGGCCCCCAAACCTCATACAACCTTACTGTAGCTGTGGCCCCTTTCTTTAATTTTTTATGATTCTCTGAAGATTACACTACAGGTAATACACTGGGACGGGTGGGTCGTCTTCATGGCTCAATAGCATTTCAAATACAGCACCCACTCTGCTGAAACCAAGTGTTTTACACACCAGACAGGCCCCCAAACCTCATACAACCTTACTGTAGCTGTGGCCCCTTTCTTTAATTTTTTATGATTTTCTGAAGATTACACTACAGGTAATACACTGGGACGGGTGGGTCGTCTTCATGGCTCAATAGCATTTCAAATACAGCACCCACTCTGCTGAAACCAAGTGTTTTACACACCAGACAGGCCCCCAAACCTCATACAACCTTACTGTAGCTGTGGCCCCTTTCTTTAATTTTTTATGATTTTCTGAAGATTACACTACAGGTAATACACTGGGACGGGTGGGTCGTCTTCATGGCTCAATAGCATTTCAAATACAGCACCCACTCTGCTGAAACCAAGTGTTTTACACACCAGACAGGCCCCCGGACCTCGTACAACTTTGCTGTGGCTGTGGCCCCTTTCTTTAATTTTTTATGATTTTCTGAAGATTACACTACAGGTAATACACTGTTACAGGTGGGTCGTCTTCATGGCTCAATAGCATTTCAAATACAGCACCCACACTGCTGAAACCAAGTGTTTTACACACCAGACAGGCCCCCGGACCTCGTACAACTTTGCTGTGGCTGTGGCCCCTTTCTTTAATTTTTTATGATTTTCTGAAGATTACACTACAGGTAATACACTGTTACAGGTGGGTCGTCTTCATGGCTCAATAGCATTTCAAATACAGCACCTACACTGCTGAAACCAAGTGTTTTACACACCAGACAGGCCCCCTAACTTTATATAACCTTGCTGTGGCTGTGGCCCCTTTCTTTATTTTTTTATGATTTTCTGAAGATAACACTACATGTAATACACTGGGACAGGTGGGTCGTCTTCATGGCTCAATAGCATTTCAAATACAACAGCCACACTGCTGAAACCAGGTGTTTTACACACCAGACAGCCCCCAGAACCTTATACAACCTTGCTGTGGTTGTGGCCCCTTTCTTTATTTTTTTATTAGTTTTTCAATATGGCACCATTAGACAGGCGGTACATGGGGATAGTACATCGTGCTCTTCACGAGTCAATAGCTCTTCAAGCACAACAGCCACAGTGCTGCAACCAGGTGTTTTACACACCAGACAGCTCCCCTAACCTTATACAACCTCGCTTTGAGTTGTTTAACATTTCTTTCAAATCACTTGGGTTCATCAATCATTTGATCATTTTTCAGCGTGGAATAAACCTATTACTTGTTCCTTGGAGATTACCATCTGCTGATAAGATATGATCGCTATATTGACCATATACAATTTCTTGCATAAGGAATTCATATTTTGCATACACCGATCCCCCTGGAGTCCCAAGTGATTCTGGTTTTGGAAAGCTAAAGGACAATGAGCTTCACGATACCAGGGGGAAAGTGGGTGGTCAAGTCTCCCCTAAACAATGGATCTTGTCAGATTATGATGTCAGTGCATTTAATAAATGTTGTTGAACTCTCTTTAGCCCAAATACAGAGGAGCCCAGACCCAGAATGTTACACATACTGACAGAGAGTGATCTCATTATGTGTGTTTGGATTTTAACAACTATTTTTATTGTTTGCTAGAACCAAAACAATTTATGTTAGACATTTTCATCTTCAGCCAAAAATACAAACCTGTGTACGTAGTGTGGTGCAGGTTCTTGTCCCATCCTGCTCTTGGTCCAGGTTGGAGGGTTACACCGATTCTGAATCTTGTAAGCTGGTATGGATGGGTTTGGGGGTGTTGATACCAGAGTTGTCCAGGAGGGGGATTCAGGTGTCTCGGGGGCATTCTTGTTTTTCTATGAGTTCAGGTTGATTCTGTTGGTTCTGTCATGAATCTCCCTCACGCAGGCAAGCGCTCCCGCATTCCCTCGAGCTCTCCCCATACCAAACGTGCACATGTCAATCAGTCCTCTACTTAAACCCTCATCTGTCCCCCGGTCATTGCTCACGATTGAGATTCTCTCCCGGAGCTTACCTACTAACTACGCCTTTGCCTTACTATGACTTCTCCCCTGGACCTCGACCCCGCTTTTCCGACAACTGCTTTAGCCACTCGATTTTGTACCTTCGCCTGTTTTACGCTTTCTCGGATCCTGACCCCAGCCTGTCTCTTCATTTACGCCTCTGCCTACCGACGCAACTTCTACGCCTTCCCGGACTCCGACCCCTGCCAGTCCCTCGACTACGCCTTCGCCTGTCGATTCTGTGCCTACGCCTGTACTACGCCTTCCCGGACTCGGGCCCCTGCCTGTTTACTCCGACTACGCCTGCGTCTCGCGCCAACCCTACCAAGGGCACCGCATTGGATCCCTATCCTCAGCAGTCAGCCCCTGCGTGACAGGTTCTGAGTGTCTTGGTTACATCCGTTTGTGTGTATAGATGAAAAAGCTATTGAAGAGCACTCCCACACCCCCCACCCGTCTCGGTGGAAGTTGCCATGTTCAAAAAATCCTAAAAAGATAATTAAAGTTGCACACAACAAAGCATGACTGTGAAAGGTCAGGAGGCCTGCCTAGTGAGCACAACACTTGATTACAGTCAAAGAAACAATTAAAAAATAAATAAATGTTCCACAACTCAAAGCGAGGTTGTATAAGGTTAGGGGAAATGTCTGGTGTAAAACACCTGGTTGCAGCACTGTGGCTGTTGTGCTTGAAGAGCTATTGACTCATGAATAGCACCCCCCAATCCCCATGTGCCGCCTGTCTAATGGTGCCATATTGAAAAACTAAAATTCTTATTAAAAAAATAAAGAAAGGGGCCACAACCACAGAAAGGTTGTATAAGGTTCTGGGGGCTGTCTGGTGTGTAAAACACTTGGTTTCAGCAGAGTGGGTGCTGTATTTGAAATGCTATTGAGCCATGAAGATGACCCACCTGTCCCAGTGTATTACCTGTAGTGTTATCTTCAAAAAATCATAACAAATTAAAGAAAGGGGCCACAGCCACAGCAAGGTTATATAAAGTTAGGGGGCCTGTCTGGTGTGTAAAACACTTGGTTTCAGCAGTGTGGGTGCTGTATTTGAAATGCTATTGAGCCATGAAGATGACCCACCTGTCCCAGTGTATTACCTGTAGTGTTATCTTCAGAAAATCCTAAAAAATATAAAGAAAGGTTCCACAACCCAAAACAAAGCTGGGAAAAGTCAGAGTGTGCAAAACACTTGCAGCATTGTGGGTGCTGTGGTTTAAATGCTATTGGTTTGTGAACAGAATACCCCTATCCCAGTGCATTGTGCCATATTAAATAAAAGCATGAGAAAAAGAGATTCAGAATGCAAAGCTGTGTCAGTGTTCTGTGTAAAAAATCGGTTTGAACATCATGGGAGCTGTTTTTAATAAGCTGCTGAGTAAAGAATATTTTAATCTTCCTGCTGTCAGTAGTATTGTGAATATAGTTGACCCTTACCTGAATGAAAACAGGGCGTAAAGGAAGGGTTTCAGAAATCAAACAAAGCTTTATTCCCGTGCTTACAGTCTGGGTAATGGGAGACTGCGCTGTTCTGCTTCCTATGGTCATATACGGGTTTTTCGCACGAAGCCGTATTGAACAGTATTTCTCGCGTTGTGAACGTGTGCACACAGCGGTCCCCCGGGTTCCAGTTCGTGCGTAATTACGCATCGATGAAAAACCGGAGGTTTAAAAAAAGATAATTAGCTCACTGATAGTTTGATGTAAAGAGTGTGGAAATATCCACAAGTCGTGGTCTTTAAAATGCATTTGGTTTGACGGCGTTCTGTGCTTCCATTGCGAAGATATGGAACAAAAGAATATTCGTGCTTGGTCAAAAAAATGTCATAAAAACGAAAAAGTAAAGGCTGAGAAAGCATCCACAATGTATTTTATACACAAAACAAGCATTCTCGCAACTCTAAGAGGTTTCGTGAAAGCGCTACAGGCGTGCCAAAATCGTTTTCGAACTTCGAGCTAACTTTACCCCGGTCTGCAATGCTTTCAAGACGTTAGGATTTGTTTGTGCAACATCCAAGAAGAGTACTTGTGGCTTGAATGTGAACTGTACGTGCCCGCCCCCTTTCCTCTATAGTGCATGAGTTCCTCCCGGCATGACCTTCGTCATTGTTCTGTCATCTTTTATTTAAAGGGTTGTATTTCTGCTGCTGAAAATAAGCAACGGTTTTCTCACAACGCCCTTTGTTCCCAACGGAGCCCTTGTCTGTCATGAAATTCTTCAAAACCTCAAGCTAGAAGAAGAAGAAGATGACAAATATGAAGCGTTATAGCAACGACATGCCATGAGACGATCGATAACGATTTCCATAGAATCCCCGCGGTTGCTTGGCAACCGTCAGCTTTGCGCAGTGGCAGTATCGTAGCCTGTGAGGTTTAGCCGAGGCGCGATTATTGCTAGTTGAAAACTTTTCCCAATACCCCGCTTCCGCCGGTTTGCAATACAATCGGCGAAAGCAATTTTTGACAGTCTCGTCAGAGACTGAGCAAGGTGTTTAAAGACAGATTTGGTCATGGTGATATCATGGTAGAAAGAAACGAACTTGTTACGTGTCAACAGAAACGCTCTTTCAGCTTTATGCAGAGAACAGCGTCTGTCGAGATTACTTTTGTGTCAGCGCGAAACGCCGTGTGCTTGTCAGTATGATTTCATATTGCTCGTAGCGGCGCCTGGCTTTTGTCTGTCAAACGTTAGGTTGCGCTTCTTCATGCTGCATCGTCGGCATGAGTGGAGCATTTTAAACGTCTGTACTTACTGCGCCCCATAAGAAATCGTTTGTCCCTGTTCAAAAGAGATTGTGCGATGTCCTGCAGCGTTCGCAAAGCAAACCTTTGACAGTTTGAAAAGAGGAATTTATTCTGCTTCCTGTGCGTGCAGTAGTTACAAAGTTGAACGTCTTTACACGATCTGCTGCAGTTTTCAGTGGGTGGGCTTTGTCAAATGGCTTGGAAAAACGCACTCTGTTTCGGCTCGGGAAACATCATGAGCAGTGTCCTGCATGTTTTCTGTGTATAGCTGTCTTTTAACGCATACAGAATTCATTCGAAATCATTGATTTCTCCAATTAACAAGGGTCCCTTTTTGAACCTGCCAGAAGCATTCTTTCAATGTAACAGATTTACTCCGGGGAAGGGCAGCATGACATTGAGAGTAGCTCAAGCTTTCAGCACCTTTATCTGACTGCATGTATGCAGACACTGCTCAGAATCCCCTGTAAGATTCTCCTTCAATTCCGTTTTGCAGTGCTTTAGCTCTTTCAAAAGGCTTCGCTTTGCTAGTCACAATCCAAGGCTCATGACAGCATTTGAAAACATTTGCAACTGCATTGGCCGGGAATCGAACCTGGGTCAACTGCTTTGAAGGCAGCTATGCGCAACACTGGCTCGCTCCAGAGTAAATTTCACGTCGAGGACATATTTTTTTCCATTTTACCGTGAGTCGGGCTCAGCTGCACAGAGGAGAGAGCAGAGCAATGAGGTCACGGGGAAGAAGGGACAATTTTATGATGCTTTGGAAGATAATGTTTTTTTTTTCTTATACTGAAAATGAAAGGTAGTTGTTTCTATATGGACTCAGTCTTTGGAATTTGTATATATATATTTCAGTGATCCCTCAGCCATTCCTTCTGTATTGTAATTCAATTTCTCTTTTAAAATTCCTTCCCCACTTCTAGGACCTGCAGTTGCTGAACTCCACAATGGCTTCTATTGGAAAGTCTGTGACTGAGACCAAGTAAGTGCTCACTTTTTTATGAAACCATTATTTATTTTGGAGCAATGAGCAATTCTTATATAAATGCAATAAAATCATTATGCTCAAACTATGAGAGAGAAAATTAAGGATAATTTAAGAAATCAGTCTTAGCTTGTTTCTATACACAGATGGTATTATTTATTTTCAAAGGAAACCCGCGAGGATTCCCCTGGTGTGCAAGATGTGCCTGAATACTCTTGATCAGCTTCCTGCTCACTTGAAGAGGGCGTGTATGAAGCACGCCACGGCAGAAGAGATCAGGATGGCCTCTCAACAGGCGAGGGAGGACATGATGAATCACCTGAAGAATGGGGTCATCGTGGATTACCACAGAATAGAGATCGTGTCTGGTGAGGCAAACAGGATAGTGGTTGTAAGACTGCTAGAGTCCTTGGGCCTTTTTGTACATGGGAAGCCTGAAGACACATTGGCAAGGTGAGATATTTTTAATCTGTAAGGCTTCTGTAGTTTCTTTTTGAAATCATTGTTACAACATATTATGTAAAAGCATGTTGAAAAGAATATACCTGCATTCCAGCGGCCCTGAGCAAGAGGCCGCAGTCCAGGAGGAAGAGATGCCAGAGGCTGCTCTAGAAACTGAAACAGAAGCGGATAAGGAAGGGGAAGATGTGAGCTCTGAAGAACTCTATCAGCAGTAAGACTTTTTATTTTTCAGATGTATCTATTTTTTACTAAAATTCTAATTTGTCTTATAGGTATAAAATGTTTAAACCGGTGTTTTATATCCTTACAGGCCCTGAGTAGTTAAAAAGTATCAGCAGGCCGGAAGAGAGTGGCCCAAGCTGGACTCTATAGAAAGCACTCCCTGGATGCTCCTCTCCTGATTGGATTCAAACAGTACCTTACCAAGGATCTGGGAGTGGCAAATTATTCTCAGGAGGTATTTATTTTTTAAACGCATTAAAAATTAAGCAATGGTATCTTCATTGTAAATGTTTTTATTTCTTAGCTTAAAATTCACCCATGTGAAATGATGTCAGCCATAAACATCATGACTCTATATTTCCTACCTGAATCTATTCTACTTAAATTATTACATTATACACAATTTGAGTTCATTTTAAAAAGTAAAAGGTAATGAAAGGAATGCATTTTTAAAAGAAAGATAATACCGATATGCATGTGATAATCTTCCTTATATCATGTAGTGCGTCATTTGGACACTTTGTGGGCTTGAAATACAAAGAAAATCATGTTCTATGGTACAAGATAAATACAAAACTTAAGCTTTTATTTTAATTAGATTTGTTTATAAAGCATAAGCAATCATTTATTACATCGCTTCTTGAATTAAATCTTTTGACAAGAGGTAAGACTTCTATTTTACATTTAAACCCATGTTTAGCTGCGTTTTTTAGATTTAACTGAACCAATTTCTGTGTGTGATAATGTCCTTGAATTCTGACAACATCACACTAAATTACATGATATAAAACAGCTAATGTTTCTAGAGATAAAGTTTCTGGGATGCTTCTAATTACTTTTTATTACCAGGGACAGTTTAATTCACCTTGTACAGTACTGAAAGACCAAGATGCTTTTTTTAAAGCTATTTAACATTTTATAGAACTTTTTCTACTATGGCAACATGATGAGCTTGGTGAAACTTGGAAAAATACTGCTTGGCCACTTATCTTAAGATAAAGATAGGATAAAGGTTTATCTTTTGCACCTACCTGACCCCCAGGGAAGGCCAATGCTTTCTAAGTTGATGGTTCCCTACAGTAGACTGTACCTTATCTTCAAAGGTAATGTATATTGACCCAAATCAGTTTTGGAATCCAATCTACTGCCGAGATGGAGCACATCCTTTTTTCAGGATTTTAGCATCATACGTTTGGTATATTTAGTCCCTAATGCTGAAAGAAATGATCATAGAACATGACATCTAACCTTACCTGTGGTGTCTTTAATCCCTATTGCTCAATGCATGGTGTACGTACTGCATACATGTGTCTTGAGAATGAGGAATGGGCCCCTGAGACAGTAATTTGCCTGTTTCACAAATGATCGTATTTTACTAGAGATTCTGTTTGGGATTCAGATGTGCATTCGGACAGCAATCCCTTTCAAGAAATGATACGTTCTGGATGAGGTCAAAGGTGCTGGAACACTGTATTTAGGATGTGTTTGCAGAGACTATGTGTCTCCTGCTTCAACGCAGTGATAAATAGATGTGCTCCTGTAATTCATTGGTACATGCCCAGGGCAGTAAGCAGTCTGAGGATTTATTTCCAGACGGCATAGAGCAGTGAAGTAGTGTAGTAGAGCAACACACTGGATCATTTTATTATTAGAATCTATTCTACTTAAATTATTACATTATACACAACTTGAGTTCATTTTAAAAAGTAAAAGATAATGAAAGGAATGCATTTTCATAAGAAAGATAATACTGATATGCATGTGATAATCTTCTTTATATCATGTAGTGCGTCATTTGGACACTTTGTGGGCTTGAAATACAAAGAAAATCATGTTCTATGGTACAAGATAAATACAAAACTTTAGCTTTTATTTTAATTAGATTTGTTTATAAAGCGTAAGCAATCATTTATTACATTAATATATGTGAAAATAACATTTTAGCATCATATTATTACATACAGGTCTCTAGCTTCAACACAGTGATATATATATGCTCAGTGATTTATTGGTACATGCCCAGGTCAATAATCAGAATGAGGATTTATTTCCAGACGGGCTACAGGTAGTGTTGTGAAATACTTCAACACACTGGATCGCAGATTTAGACCCCCTGCACTCTTACTACTTAAAAACCAAAGAAATGAAGATATGTAGCAATCACATTGTAACAGGGGTGACAGTGACTTAATGCTTATACTAGTGGACTTCTGGTACCTTTAGGGTAAGGTGTTCCCTGAAGGGCTCTCAAACCCCGCATTTCAGATGCCTAGCTGTATCGCTGATGTGTTGCACCTCAGAATCACTTTTAAACCTTACCTCTGGTATCTTTAATCCCTATTGCTCAACGCATGGTGAAAGTATTGCATAAATGTGTCTGAAAATGAGCAATGGGCACCTGAGAGACTCATTTGCCTGTTTCACAAATGATCATATTTGACTAGAGATTCTGTTTGGGATTCAGTTGTGCATTCTGACAGCAATCCCTTTCAAAAAACGATACATTCTGGATGAGGTCAAAGGTGCAGGAACACTGTATTTAGGATGTATTTGCACTTATGAGGATTTATTTCCAGATGTGCTAGGGGTAGTGTTGTGAAATACTTCAACACACTGGATCGCAGGTTTAAACCCCCTGCACTCTTACTCCTTAAAAACCAACAAATGCAGATATGTAGCAATCATATTGTAGCAGACACTCATTTGCCTGTTTCACAAATGATCATATTCTACTAGAGATTCTGTTTGGGATACGGATGTGCATTCTGACAGCAATCTCTTTCAAAAAATGCTTTTACCTTTTCGCGGCTTTGCCCTTCTTGCCTCTTTGGACAATATCTCCATCTTGTGGTCGTTGTTGGTAATGTCTAGACAATATCTCCATCTTGTGGTCGTTCTTGGTAATGTCTTCTTATGCCCTTTTTTATTTCAATTCTCTATTAGTTGATTCTAGAATCTCTACAATAGAGTTGAAAACATCAGTTTTAAAGCAGACAATATGACATTATTTATAGTCCAATTAGAAATGTATTACCCTGATAGATATCCCAACACCCGGAATGTATTGATACCATATCCCCAGTAATGCTCCTCAGGCCTAACAAGCACACTGTTGGTCTTAGGAAGCATCAGACACAGAAACGGTAACAACATCCTTCTTTCTGTTCACTCAGTCTCTGGTGCCGTGGGTCAGTGAAAGTGCGATGCGCGGATCCAGCGATCTCATCCTGTCACTCAGATGGCACAATCAGTAATTGGTGGCAGTTGATATGGTCCCTCCCAGCAGGATTGCAACATCTGGCAGGGTATCTCTTCTTCACCTACACCCACTCGCCAGGTATCCGGTCGTGTCTCCCCTCTGCTGGAGGTCCCCAAGCGTCCGGCACCTGTTCACAAGCCCTGTGCACCGCTTCAGTTAACAAACCTACAACACTTTAATAGAGAGTTATCTACCCACGGTGTCCCTTCAGTTGATATTTCCTTAGTTGGTCTTTCAGACTGTGGGTGATTGGGGCAATGTGACTTCCAACTTACCCCTAGTGAGGCAATTACAGCCTGGCACACCTTCCCAGTGTAGTCTGCCCCTAGATCAGTATCCAAGGGGCAGGGCAGTCCATACCCTGGGATCATCTTTGTCATACACTTGGGTATGTGCCAGCCCACATCACATCATCATACAACCCCACATTCTTTACACATTTGTTCTAACCACTATTAAACATCTATTAAAGGCCTCAACCTGAATTCTCCCCTTTCCCCAATAGAGGTTTCACAGGGGTCTCAGACTCCCGCTCTCCCAGTGCAGCTCGTCTGGCATCTGCATCTGCATGGTTGTTACCTTGAGTTACTGGAATTCTTTATTTATTGTGTTATTTACACCTTACTCAAGCTGCTTCTGTCGGCAGCTGTAAAACTACAAATCAGTTCAGAGACAAGCCTAGTATTCTTAACTGGAGTCCCTGCCGTTGTGAGAGAATCCTATTTCTCCATAGCCATCCAGAATTGTGGCCTACATGCAACAAATACATACATTATCTACATATACAGTAACCCTTTGTCCACACTTACATACAAAGGAATGGTTGATCCATCTGAGGAAACCCCAGTCTCAGCACCTGTAAGAGAGCTTGTTTCAAATTATTATAGGCGGCTTTTGTTGCGGGAACCAAGGCAATCTTGTCCTTGTACTGCACTCCCCCCTTAAGCAGATCTGTTAAGAGTTGTGCTCACCCTGTAAAAACATTGCACCCAAGCCCTGTTAAAATTTCACAATGCTAGACACAAAAGGGCCTTATCATAACTGCTTCTATTAGACACTCTAAAGCTGAAGCAACTCAGACTTGTGGGTTTCCTCGTCAGGGGAAGCACTCAGAATACTATCAACATACTGAGTGATCACAGTCAGTTGAAGCCACGTGATACCCTGTTCTGGATAGTCATTCTTTGTAATGCATAATATTCCAACCCAATAGATCTGGGATAAAACCACCCATTAAAATCTGGTACTCGGCAAGTAAAACTTGCTGCCCCAATACTCCTGTGGCCTCCTGCCGTCTCCCCATATACATTACTCTATAGCACACTGTTGAACAGAGGAGTGAAACAAGCATGACAGTAGTGCTCCAGTATCCCATAACAGAGAAACCAACACTCCATTAACAGTACATTTTTATCCACTGGACTGGGACAGACTTAGGGAGGGTACAAGGGATTTACAGGATCTAATCGTTAGGTAAACAGATCTTCTCACAAGACGTTATTCTCCCCAGTCTCGATTCTAAACCTACAGCGTTTCAGCATGTCTGAGACATTCGAATAAACCCAAATTGTTTCCTCTATTGCAACTAATTGTATAAAAATACAAACACTGTTTATCTAACTACTTTTACGTCCACCTGTACTGTACTTATACTTTCAGACGCTCTTATATTTTCCAATCTCCTTAAGTTGATTTTCGTCAAGTCTCTTTAGTTACGTCTCTAGCCAGTCCCGCTGGCTAAACACACTTACACCGTCATTTAGCTGCAAAAAGGCATTCGCGGATGCTGAAGAATTTATTTCCAAGGCAGCGGGTACAAGCGATTTGGCGTTTTAAAACCACCAGGAACAGCAAAGAGGCACGCTTCTTTCCTTGCGCCGGAACACAAGGACTGGAGGCGGACAACCTAGTCGGCAGGATTCGAACTTGCGCGGGGAGACCCCAATGGATTTCCAATCCATCGCTTTAATCACTCGGCCACGACTACAGCAAGCCCCACCGCCGCTGCGTTCTTGCTACAATCTTACCTGGATCGCGAGGCGCCGGCGGAAGCCTATTTCAAAGTCATTCTCCGTTTAAAAAAAACATTTCCAAAATACAAGCCTTGCAGACAGACACGCCTCAGAGGACTTAAGGGTGGCTTCATGTCGGAATGATAAAGTCTCCCCGTCCGGACATGAAAATGCCACTTTGTTACACACAAAAAAAGAATCAACAACAGAGAAATGCCCACAAGCATTTGAAAAGCCGCACCACGTCGCACTTGAAATAGCTCTTACATTAGTGGTAGACGCAGGAATCGCCTTTTTATTTACGCTCTTACCAACGCGATGGAAAGCAAAACAAAGCAAAGCAGAGCAAAACAAAACGAACAAACGAAAACCCTCACGTCCCACACTTGCATGTAAGGCCGTTACGTGCCCAAGCGGTATTGTATGTCATCCTAGCACTGCAGCCCGGGGCGTACGGTATATGGGAACGAGCGCACGCCACGAATCGTCTCGAATCACTCCCTACAGCTGTAAGGCACCTTGAAGTGTGTACCCCCAACATTCTTCCTTGCGCATCTGTGAAATCTAAATTAAATCTCACGTTGGGGGCATATTTTTTTCCACTTTATCATGAGTCGGGCTCGGCTGCACAGAGGTGAGAGCAGAGCAATGAGGTCACGGGGACAGGGGAGTTACACGCTGGCGGTTTGAATACGCGGAAGATCACTGAGGGATCCACAGTATATGGACCCTCCGTGCTCCATCAGTCCACACTCCGGACTCTGAATCCTGCCATCCGAGTTAAGATCTCGGCGAAACCTGAGGCGCAGTTCCTTCTTAAAACGTAATCTGGTGAGCATTTCTAGAATCATACTTGTATAGATGCAGCCTTTAATGTGTTGCTAGGTTAAAATTGATGACTTCTTGAACTTCAGTAGGCAACTGCCCTCTTGATTTTGGATTTAATTTCTTTATTACAGGGGCGCATTTATGAAGACAGAGTCATGTTCAGGTACTTTGCTTGATGGAGGAAGCTCATTTCGGACTCTGTTATCTGCTCACCTGGAAAGGTCTGCTGTACTACTACAAGAGAGAAGTAGAGTCTGGAAGAAGGGACAATTTTATGATGCTTTGGAAGATAATTTTTTTTTTCTTTGAAATCGAAATGAATCAGAATATCAGTGCAAAAGACAAACTCTTGGTTTGGTTTAAAGAGATATGGTTTTAAAACAGACAACATGTAGAAAACAGGTGTTTCTCACTTTTGGAAAAGAATGGACCGCGGGTAATATTTTACTAGTTGCAGTGCTGAGCTCACTGGGTTACAGTCCTGCAGTGTCACACCAGGGCCAGTGGCGCAATGGATAGCGCGTCTGACTACGGATTAGGAGATTGTAAATTCGACTCCTGGCTGGCTCAGGTCGTTTTTAAACGCATCAGGCTACTCCCTTAGTAGCCTGTGCTACTTACTGCATTGTAATCGTACCCAGTAAGAGATTTCCTTCATGTAAATGAACTGCACCTGACAGCTTTAGAAAAACACCTGGGCTCAGTACGGTGCTGAGAGCTCAGCGTTGCTGTTGTTCTAATTAGAACGCACTGCATCGGCTATGAACCCGAACTTTTCAATTATTCCGATCAGTAAGTCAACACGTAGTCCACATGAAGGTAGGAATATTCTCTTGTCTGTCTCTTGTTTGTATAGAACTGAATGTCCCTGACAATGTACTGTTAGTTTTAATTGAAGAACGGCATTTGTGTTCAAATATACCAGACAAGTTTACGTAACTGCTCTTGCGACACTCAGTTGTAATTAGTCAAGAAATAAAGTCGAACAACAGCTGCGGGTTTAATTCTGAACGTATCAGATTGCAGCGCGTTTTACTTCCATTGACAAATGATAGAGATTCGAAGAGAGATCCTTCAGACCAGCAAGCAAACCCACGGCTATTTCGGTTTTCTATCTAGGCAACGTTGGTGTCTGCAATAGCATACATGAAAGCGTGATGCAATTTCTGTGGCTACATTTGTTCCACGTCATGCACAGTAAGAATGTTTCTAACACCAAATACAATGTCAACAATTAGCGATCACGCCTTCTCCTCAGTTAACCCACTGAAACCCTTGCTGTTAACAGTTCTTTAATGCGTGCTTTACGAGCACCTATATATTGTGTCGGTTCTTTCAGTTTTATTCATTAGGTTTTCAAAGGCATAAGTACAACACCAGAGGTGCGAACGCAAGATGTGTGGTTATCTGAAGAACTCATTTCCATGGCAGCGGGGCCAAGCGATTTAGCGTTTTTATAGTACCAGGAAAGGAGAAGCGGCACTTCGCCTTTGCCGCGCAGGCATAAGGAGACGTGCGGCAGACGCCATAGTCGGCAGGATTCAAACCTGCGCGGGGAGTCCCCAACGGATTTCGAGTCCATCGCCTTAACCACTCGGCCACGACTACAGCGAGTTCGCCATCGCCGCATTCCTCCTTTAATCTAACACGGAGTGCGACGTGGCTGCGGAAACCTTTTCAAAGTCGCTCTCCGTTAAAAAAAAATAAATACCTTTGACAAAATACGTGCCGGCAGACAGACACGCCTCAGAGGGTTTAAGGCTGGCTTCACGTTCAAATGATAAAGTCTCCCCGTCCGGATGTCAAAATGCAGTTTTGGCAGACAAAAAAAACAGCAACAAACCACAAATGTGGATAAGGATTTTACAAGCTGCACCACACTGCACTTTCAAAAGCATTTACATTCCTGTTAGACACAGGAATTGCCTTTGATTTGCGTGCTTACAAACGCCATGGAAAACGAAACAAAACTAAAGCCCTCAGCTCTTGCACTTGATTATAATGCCATTACGTGTCGAAGCAGGAATTTACGTCATCCTACCACTGCAACACGGGAAATAGAGGGAAATTAGCACACGCTACGAATCGTCTCAATCACTCCCTAGAGTCGTAAGGCGCATTGAAGGGTGCACCCCCATCATTAATCGTTGTGCCTCTGTGAAAGGAAAGCTCTTGAGCAGTCTTTGAAACAGCTCGGATGAAACACTTGATTGCTTCCATGTGCATCTGGAGTCCATTTCTTATTTTCACTTCACGCCGCCCAAAGCATTTCTAAAACAGGAGATTCGCATTTGGGAATGCGCCCTGCCCTACAAATAAAACAGGTCTACGAGTCTGAAACCTGCTCCACGGAAAACAGCTCTGTTGCGCATTTGATCAAAGGGAGAGTCGCTGTTCTTACTTTTTGATGACATAACACCCAAAGGGGCTTCTTTGGAGCTGTATTCCAACCAGCATCCTAAAGTTTCTTGGCGGTATCCTTTACAGTCCTCTGTTCGGTCGACAAGGACAGAAGGGGGCAGCTTTCCTCACACATACAGTGCAATGTACTGTACTGTTCCCGTTCATTGAATTCGCAGTTCTGCATCAGACCTCTAACTCGTTACATTAGCTTGGATTTAAGCCACGAAGCAGGCTTCTACTGTATAAACGTCTAGAGGAATCACAAACTATTTGAGAGGCCATCATCCCAGGGGGAACTGACAAAGTCTATCCCTAAACACCTAGTGCAGTCTCTCGAGAGACTGTCAAAAATCGCTTTCTCCGTTTGCGTTGCAAGTAAGTGAAAACGCGGTATCAACCCAGAGCCACTTGGCAGCACGGGCATGTAAATACTGTTACTGTCACTGCTCGATACCGACGTTAGGCTACTATACCATGTTCAGCCACCGCTAGAAAATGTACGGCTCTAGTACCGGAGCAAAGAACAGGAGGGCCAACACCGAACGGGCACAAGTGTCAGACAAGGAGAGCGACAAGGATGGGACTCGACCCCATGTGTGCAGAGCACAATGGATTAGCAGTCCATCGCCTTAACCACTCGGCCACCTCGTCAACAAAACTGGGCTGTCCTGACATGGGTTGGCGCACTCCAGTTGATCTTTTTCTTTTTTTTCCCTCATACTCGAGGGTCATTTTCCTGTTCCACATGCGATTTCAACATTTTCCTTGGGAGATGTCAAGCCAGCAAGCCACTACTGTGGTTCAGTGGCCAGTGTGGAGTTCAGTGGCCCTGTTGTACACAGAAAGCACATTGAGCTCCTTGGACATGAAAAGTTCCAGATAAAAGCCATTTGTCATCCTTTCTCTTGGTGTTGATGTTGCTATTGTATGTAAAGGTGGCAACTTGCTCAGCGAGCAGGCGGAGCACACACCGAATGCAGATGTGTCTGAGTGGTGTGTCCAAGTGGCTGCAAAAAGACAGCACTCCCAGGGCGCCGTGGCTTAGTTGGTTAAAGCGCCTGTTTAGTAAACAAGAGATCCTGGGTCTGAATCCCAGTGGTGCCTTTTTTTGTTCTGTGTTCTCGAACAGAACTGGTCATTATGGACAACCGCATACGTCTAGACTTAATTAAATGCAAGTATTCATTTCCTGTCTTGAACGACTTGTTTTTCTTAAAATGGATGCAACTTGCAAAATATGAAATACAAACCTCGCTAATCAGCGCTCGCGGCTGGCAAAAAAAAAAAGAAGTCAGCAATGTTTTTTTCTTTAACCTTAAGCCTGCTAATGGAGAAGAACCTAGTCGCCATATCACATACATCCGTTTCAACGATAAGAAGGTAACAACTATCCTCACTCCAGTGTAAATCTCACGTTGAGGGCATATTTTTTTCCACTTTACCATGAGTCGGGCACAGCTGCACAGAGGCGAGAGCAGAGCAATGAGGTCACGGGGACAGGGGAGTCACATGCTGGCGGTTTGAACACGCGGAAGATCACTGAGGGATCCACAGTATGTGGACCCTCCGTGCGCCATCATTCCACACTCCAGACTCTGAATCCTGCCATCCGAGTTAAGGTCTCGGCGGAACCTGAGGCGCAGTTCTTTCTTAAAATGTAATCTGGTGAGCATTTCTAGAATCGTACTTGTATAGATGCAGCCTTTAATGTGTTGCTAGGTTAAAATTTATGACTTCTTGAACTTCAGTAGGCAACTGCCCTCTTGATTTCGGATTTAATTTCTTTATTACAGGGGCGCTTTTATGATGACAGAGTCATGTTCAGGTACTTTGCTTGATGGAGGAAGCTCATTTCGGACTCTGTGATCTGCTCACCTGGAAAGGTCTGCTGTACTACTACAAGAGAGAAGTAGAGTCTGGAGGAAGGGACAATTTTATGATGCTTTGGAAGGTAATTTTTTTTTTTCTTTGAAATCGAAATGAATCAGAATATCAGTGCAAAAGACAAACTCTTGGTTTGGTTTAAAGAGATATGATTTTAAAACAGACAAAATGTAGAAAACAGGTGTTTCTCACTTTTGGAAAAGAATGGACCGGGGGTAATATTTTACTAGTTGCAGTGCTAAGCTCACTGGGTTACAGTCCTGCAATGTCACACCAGGGTCAGTGGTGCAATGGATAATGTGTCTGACTATGGATTAGGAGTTTGGAGGTTTGACTCCTGCCTGGCGCTGGTTGTTTTTAAACACATCAGCCTACTCCCTAAGTAGCCTGTGCTACTTACTGCATTGTAAGAGCGATTGTGAGCGGTTTTGTTTTCTCTCTTTGACCAGCCCAGCTGCGCCCCACCCGAAGGCAGGGAAGCACAAAAATTGTATGGAACTCATTCATGCTCCTCTCCATGGAAATCTTTAGTAAAAGGCAAAAGATTTGTACGAGATGAAGAGAAACCAGAGTGCGTGGCTGGACAGCTGCAGGAGCCCAGGCCGCCTTCAAGCCCTCTGCCCTGCCGGTCGTGGTTGGCAATGCACCTGGCCTTACAAACGAGCCAGTGGGGCCCGTTCAGCTCCGGGCTCATCGCCTGCGGCTCTCGGCTTACCTGGCAGGGGAGATACCTTGATCAGCCTGTAGTTGGTGTAGTTGGATTGTTTTCTTGTTTTCTGGAAGCAGTGTTTGTTTTGCAGTTTGAGATGGCAACCTTTGGATCCCGCAAGAATGCTGTACGTTTTGAGCTTTTGGATGACCTCTTCATGGATCGTATGCAGTTAGGCAGAAAAGTGTTACAGAAGGAACTTGGCTTTGAACCTCGGCACTTGGATTTCATCTTCGCTCTCCCAGGTCAGAAAGCATTTGAGGTTGTTTTTGCTACCTATTCTCTGTTTGAACAATGTGTGGATGTGTTTGAGGCAAAAAGAGGGAAAGTTCCTGCCCTTGAGAAGATCAACTTGCAGCCTCTGACACAGAGAGAGAGGAAAACGGTGCATGTTGTTATGTTCTCGGAAATGGCAAAGACGGAGGACATTCACACCTGGCTTAAGCAGTACTGCACAGTCCACCATGGAACTGAGGTTAGAGATGTTGATGGTATAAAAACAGGAGCAAGGAAATTCGAGGTTCGCTTGCTACCGGACAATGTAAATGGAGGCTTAAGGCACCTGCCCTCTACAATCCGGCTGGGCGCCTGCAATGGCTATGTTTTTTATGTGGGACAACCAAAGGTGCGTCGGCGCTGTGGTGCTGTGGGACACCTGGCATCGTCCTGCACTGTGAAATGCTGCAAGACCTGTGGCAAACAGGGACATTTAGCCTCTGACTGTTCAATGCTGCCAAAGTGCAATTTATGTGGCTCGGAAGGACACGTTTTTAAGAACTGCCCTCACGCCTACGCCAATAAACTCAAAATGAGAAAGGATGAGGCAGTGCTTGTTTCAGCCAAACCGGCCCGAAAAGCCAAAGCAAACAACAAGTCAAACAAAGAACCCTTGTTGAACAAAGAGTCTCAGCCTCCAGCCAGGATCAGTCCTGCTGTGGCTCCGGGGCCGGTGGAAGAGAAATCCACTACGCTCCCACAACCGCAGACTGCACCAGACAAGCACGAGGGTTTGAAAACCCCAGAGAACAGTGAGGACCCCTCCCCCACTCCTGCTCCTCAGAACGAGGGCCATTGTGGGGCCCCCACCGGTGGAGCGGGTCCAGCGACGATACCCAGGATTCAGCGGAGCTGCTTTTCTCAGACTCTGCAAGTGCTACAGATGCCCTCCTCTCCTCCATCCAGTCCGTCACGGAGGATCTGCAACAGCTGGTGGGTGAGGGGGAAGAGGAGACTGGTGCATCGGCTGCACCCCTTTCCCCTCAGTGCTACCAGGAGCTGGACTTGAGGAAAAGGAAAAATGACTCTGTTTTCTCCCCGAGCGAGGAGGAAGGAGAGCATGGCGATAGGGACAGCTGGAACCCCTCCACCCCTCCTTCTACCCCCTTCCTTGAAATGGACTCCGTGAACGCTTTTACTGCTGCCACCCTGATGAAGGCTCATTCAGAGGATGGCTGGCAGGAAATTGGTAAGAAGAAAAAGAAAAAGAGAAGGTAACAGGTGAGACCGAAGAGAAATGTGTTTTGTAAAGACTGGTTCCACTTTCTTATGTAATATGGCTCTAAACATAATTTCTCTTAACACCAGAGGTATCAATGACAGAGTTAAATGCCAGTGTGTCTTTGATTACCTCCAGCAGAGAGAGGGAGATGTGTTGATGTTGCAGGAGTGTGCTTTAGCCTATCAAGAGAGGTATAAAAGCTTTGAAGATAGGTGGGATAAAGGGCCTTCTGTTTGGTCAGGGGACAATAACAACAGAGCCTCTGGCGTGGCCATTCTTTTCAAAGGATGGGCTTTCAAATTGAAAAGTATTCAGAGGGTCATAGATGGCAGGTTGCTGTGTGTGGATGTGGAATGGGGGACCGTTAACCTGCGGCTAATCAATGTGTATTGTCCTACTAACGTGGGAGGAAGGGTGGAGCTACTCAAGGCACTCTCTCCCCTATTGTTAAGTAGCACAGACGTGATAGTGGGAGGGGATTTTAATTGTATCTTAGAGCACACAGACAGGCAGTCTAGCTCTCCGATAAAATTGGATTCCAGCTCACTGGCCCTGCAAAACTTAGTTCAAGACTTTAAACTCTCAGACACATAAAGATGTATATATCCCACAACAGCAGGATATAAATGGTCAGGGAGGAATAGCAGCTCCAGAATTGACTATTGCTTTGTCTCAGAGAGAGTGAAAGTTGTTGGGGTCACTCTTCAGCCTGTCTTCTTCTCAGATCATCAGGCTTTAGGGTGTAGAGTGGAACTCAAGGGCGGGACTGTCTTTGGCCCAGGCCTCTGGAAACTCAACACTAAGCTGCTAGAGAACGAGGGGGTAGTATCCCGCTACAAGGAGAAACTATCACAGTGGCTGTCCTTGCAGTGTCTGTACGGGTCAGTAGGAGAGTGGTGGGAGGAGGTGAAGATGAGGACAAAGGCCTTTTTCATGGCTGAGGGAAGGAAGGCTGCTGCCAGACGGAGAGGAGTGCTAGCCAGGAAACAGAGGCAGCTGCAGCGTCTCTACACGATGCTGCACAGTGGCTTCGCTGTGCTCGAGGATATCACCCTTTTAAAAAAGGACATCCGGAGCATAGCCGAAGAAAGTAGTCGAGGAGTGCTGTTAAGAAGCAGAGTGCAGTTCTTGGAAGAAAATGAGAAGTGTACTCGCTTCTTTTTCAGGAAAGTGGTAGGCTCCAAGTCTGTCATGGAAAGTGTAGTTGATGAGGAGGGACGAGAGAGAACAGAGCCGAGTGCTATCCTCTCCTGCACCAAGGCTTTCTACTCAAGACTGTACAGCTCTACAGAGGTAAAGGATGAAGAAATTCATTTTTTTACCTCAAAGCTAGAAAACGTTTTGAGTGAAGAAGATAGGGAAGTACTTGAGAGGGATTTGACAATAGAAGAGCTGAGACAGGCTATGGAGAGCTTACAGAAATGGAAAACTCCGGGTGCTGACGGGCTCCCTAAAGAATTTTATTGCACCTTTTGGGATCTGCTTCAGGATCCGCTACTGCTCCTATTCGAGCGAAGCTATAAGACAGAATTGCTGCCTGACTCCTTAAGAGAAGGCACTATCTTTCTCTTGTTTAAGAAAGGAGCAAAGAATGACATAAAGAACTGGAGACCCCTCAGCCTGTTAGGCGTGGACACTAAGATCCTGTCCAAAGCCCTTTTCCTGCGCCTACAAAATGTAGTGGCCTCACTGGTAGGGAAAGAACAGACTTGTGGGATAGCAGGACGCCTGATGAGCGACAACCTGGCCTTGTTGAGGGATGTCTGTCTGTACTCAGAGGATCGCTCCCTCCCTCTGTGCATTTTAGGTGTAGACCTAGAAAAGGCCTTTGACCGCCTAAACCGGCAGTACTTAACATTGGTACTTGAGCACATGAATTTTTGCCCCATCATGAGAAAGTGGATTAACCTGCTGTACACAGGTAGCAACAGCAGAGTAATGGTTAATGGCAATAGATCACACCCCTTTGAAGTCTGTTCAGAGGTGAGGCAGGCCTGCCCATTATCCCCCTTGTTATTCGTTTTGGCTATGGAGCCCTTAGCCTGTGCCTTGCGCCAGGATCAGGCCATTAATGGGATACCAGTGCCTGGAAGTGGGGGAGGAGAGGTAAAGACATCTCTATACATGGATGACCCTGCTCCTCTCTGACAATGCCTCAATTAGCAGAGCTCTGCAGTGCTGTGATCGTTTCTCTTTGGCTTCATCCGCAAAAATTAACAAATCTAAGAGTGAGATTTTTTATCAGAACTGGAGGGAGCCAAAAGAAGGACATGATCTCAGGCTGCAAGAGAAGAGAATTAATTTACAGGTGCCATTCCCCGGCATTGTGGCCATTGTCGGTGCTCACACGCGATAAGATAAGGCGGAGGAGAGTGGGGCATGCCCAGCGGCAGACATTCAAGGAGGGAGCAGTGCGAGGTGAGGTGAGGTGAGGTGCGACACCCCGGAGCCCCGACGCAGCTAATGCGGAGCACTTGTTGGACTGGCATCGAAAGGACGTGTGCGCACGGAGCGAGCCTTCCCTGCGGCGGAGCGCGGGAACTTTCTCCCCCCCTCCCGCTGCAGGAGTTGTGTGCGCTGCAGCGGTGCCGAGAGAAAAGCACAGAAGGCAGCAGGCTCTGGAGAGCAGGTAAGAGATGGAGCCTTGTGGGCAGGCGAGCAGGCCCGTTTTTTGGAAATTGCTGAAAAGGTTTGTTCGGTGTGTGGCAGGCGCACGTCGCGAGCTTGCGTGGCGATCTGCCGGTCTGGAGTTATGCAAATGAGGCCGAATTGCATCCCGGGACATGCTGCGAATGCGCAACGGTGACTGCAGATGTGTAGGAAACGGTGCGCTCGTTTTCTTGTTTTGCCCACACTTTTGAGTGTTAGTGTGGCGTGTGAGTGTGCGAAAGAGTGGGCCCAGCAGGAGGCGGTGGCGTGCAGGGCGAGGAGGTGGCCTAGGCTGCGCAATTTGTGCTGTGGGTGCGGGCCTCTTGCAACTTGGTTTATTTGGTTTATTTATGGTTCGCATAAATAAAACCGGAAAAGAGGAATTTATTCTGCTTCCTGTGCGTGCAGTAGTTACAAAGTTGAACGTCTTTACACGATCTGCTGCAGTTTTCAGTGGGCGGGCTTTGTCAGATGGCTTGGAAAAACGCACTGTGTTTCGGCTCGGGAAACATCATGAGCAGTGTCCTGCATGTTTTCTGTGTATAGCTGTCTTTTAACGCATACAGAATTCATTCGAAATCATTGATTTCTCCAATTAACAAGGGTCGCTTTTTGAACCTGCCAGAAGCATTCTTTCAATGTAACAGATTTACTCCGGGGAAAGGCAGCATGACATTGAGAGTAGCTCAAGCTTTCAGCACCCGTATCGGACTGCGTGTATGCAGACACCGCTCAGAATCCCCTGTAAGATTCTCCTTCAATTCTGTTTTGCATTCCGTTTTTCAAAAGGCTGCGCTTTGCTAGTCACAATCCAAGGCTCATGACAGCATTTGAAACCAATCGCCACTGCGTTGGCCGGGAATCGAACCCGGGTTAACTGCTTGGAAGGCAGCTATGCTCACCACTATATCACCAACGCACGCCAACAGGTGCCCTGCAGGACACCACCAGAGAATGCTCACGATTTCGGAAGCTGTCTCCGGGACGTTCTGATTCCACACATCCTGAATAAATCATGATATTGTTAGTTGCTGTAGCTAGACGTTCAAATGAGTTTCATGGCCAGATGGACTGTTTCCTCCAGCGGTATAGTATTGCAGTGAGACAGCACGATGCCTGCAAGACTGTCACGCTAAACGCCACAGATTGTGTTTGTGTTGGACAGTTGGACCCTACAGTTGGACCCTCGTCGACAACCTGAATAGCTTATTCAGAAGCAGTGCTGGACCGGGAACGAACCAGCTTCTT
The DNA here is from genome assembly GCF_040954835.1 of Lepisosteus oculatus. Classification (NCBI taxonomy): domain Eukaryota; kingdom Metazoa; phylum Chordata; class Actinopteri; order Semionotiformes; family Lepisosteidae; genus Lepisosteus; species Lepisosteus oculatus. The sequence continues at coordinate 539,846 of NW_027168149.1, forward strand.
CCCAGGCACAAGAGTGACTTGTGAGGACTGCGCGCCGCAGTCAGATTCCTCCGCCCGTCCTACTCCGAGCTGCACCTTGACTGGTTGGCCGGTAGCCAGAGGACGCCGGGACAACGCCCATTGGACAACCGCTGGAACAGAGGCTGCAACAGAGCCTGTCAGCTGGTTTGGTGTTCGTGCCGGGAAATTCCAAATCCATACACAGTGGATAAGTAAACCCCATGTTCTACATTGCGTCTCGAGAATTTAATTGTACCTCAACACAAGTTGTTATCAATTTAATTCATGAGTAATGTATTTACTTCCGAGTTTAGAGTAACAGTGGGTAATAACACTGATTAGCGATTTGGTAACCGAACGATATATATTGACATATATTCTCTGTTGTGTATCTCTTTGTGTTTGCATCTCTTCGGGATTATATACCTTGTATATTGATAACCCTCACAGTAAGGTCTGCCACTCGTATCCAGGCAGACTAGTATATGTTTGGTGCACAATTTATATTAATAAATGTATCTAGTGTATTGAACCCCTGTGTGTGCGTTGTTAGTTGTTCTGACGATTGATTTTCTAAAAGCCCCAACGAACAACCTTGTGATTACTGCTACAATTAATAATTGTCTCAGTAAACCCATCAAACCATTACATTTAATGGCGTCCCTGGGTGGGTGAGTTTAGAATGAAATGAGAATCAGTCGCACAGAATAACTGAAGTTCAGCACAGCACCGCGGCTTCTATACGCGAATACCGGGTGTGCTGATAACTGCGTAAAGAAATCCCCCTGTTTTCTAGCGTTTAGTGTAACGTGTGCTGATTGGAAATCCATCTGCTCGGGTGTCTAGATTCCATACTGTATTTTGGAAAAAGAAAAAAAAAAGTAATACTCTTAAAGTTTCTCTGACGTAATGACAATGGCTGCTAAAATGTCTGAAGTGGAGTCGCTTATAAGTACTATTTCTAGCGACGACAATCCTGGTTACTGGAGTGGTATCGAAAAGTTGAACTTTGATGATATTGAGAAGCTGCAAGTAGATTTAGTAGCTAAGGTAGCGAACCAGCTTAACACAGGAGTGTCTGTGAACGCAGTTCTGGTCCTATCGAGTTTCACCTTAAATCTAGCTAAACAGCTGGAACTGTCTTTGTCCGAGCTGACAAAGTTTCAAAAGCTTCAGGGAACGCTAGAAAGATATAAGGTGGAGCGAGTCGAGTTGTTGGATATAATCAGAGAAAAGAGAGTGAAAAATGAGGAAAGTGAAGACTGACTCAGGGAAGTTTTAGGTAAATTAGATGACTTGTCTGCTAGAGAAACTGCGGCTGAGGTAGCTAGGAGAGACCTGGAAGGGAGCTCGAAAGAAAAAGAAAAAGAAATTGAGAGTTTAAATGAGCTCAGCCAGGAAAGGCAAAAGGAGTCAGATGCTGCCGTACTGGAAGCAAAATAGACTAGATCCCACTTGCATGCCAGCCCACCTAGCAGCCCGGAGCGCTCACCCAGCGCGCCGGGAGGAGGTTTCTCCCGGCCAGGGTCTGTGGTCGGATCGGCATGGGGGAGATCGCCGAGTCCTGCGCGAAACGCAAGGGCGAGTCAGTTCAGGCATAGACCCCCTGCTCCTGATCACGGCCGTCTCCCTGCCCGCGGAGAAACCGTAAAAATTAACCTCCACTCCCTGAGGCAGTTAGCCAAAGATGTAGAAAGGTTTGACCCGTCAGTGTCAGGGAATAATGTGGAGACCTACATCAATGAGCTGAGATATACTTTGCAGTTTATGCCCGAAGCGTCCGAACAGGAAAAGGCTATGTAAGTAAGGAAAACTACCAGCCGAGCGATCCACGAGTGGATGTCTAGACAAGGACCGGAAGTCTGTAATAGCTTTGAGGAGCTGTGTCAGGCAATGATCGGAGAATTTTCGGCTTTTATCGATCCCATAGCTGCCGTGGCTGCTGTGCACCATATTAAGCACGAAAAAGCTGAAGCCCCTCGCGACTATTATCAGAGGCTTAGGCGCACTTATTTTGCAGGGCGGAATGAAGAGGGTTGCGAAGAGAACGTGAATTTCAAAGGTTTATTCATTGCTAATCTGCATCCCTCAGTCAGGAAAATGATTGTGATGCACACACAGCGATGAAAATGGCTGACATTAGAAGGTTGGCTCAAAAAGCCTGGGGAGCTGAAGTCTCTGCTTCCTCAGAGCGAAAACCTGCTAAAACGGCCATGTTCGCCACTAAAGCCAGCAGGGTTGACGACTCGCCTCAGCTCGAGGCAGCTGAGGTTCCTGAGCTCGCTAAGCCCCGGCACAAAATAGGCAGGCAGGACCGCACTAAGCGTCAGAGCCGCCGTGAGCGCTACGGGGAAGGCAAGGGCTCAGGCAGAGTCTATCATAAGACTGGACGAAGGGAGTCGACTGCAGCCCGCCTGGCCAGGCTTGAACAAGCCCTGCCTGAGAGATCAGGACAGGGTAAACCTTCCGCACCGAATGCCAGAAGTGTGAATGAGCTTAGGGGGACCATGCCCCTTCTCAGTGGAGGAGGCGGGGATCCGTCCCAAGCCCCTCCCTCAGTCTATCTGATTGGGTGGGAGGGTTCCTGCCTGGAAGAAGGCTGTGACTCTGAGTTGGGCGCTGACCCCGCCCCTGAAGTCAAAGAAAAGGCAGGCTTCCAACAATTCTTAGGGAATCTCAGCCAGAAAGGCAAAGCAAGGCGTATTTATATCAAGGTTTTTCTTGAAAACGTCTTAGATAGAGAAGCACTGATTGACACTGGGGCTGAAATTAGTTTGATGTCAGCCGATCTACTCAGCGAGCTCAAACGAGTAGCGAAAGGAAAAGGCATCAGACTTAAGGTAGAACCGTGTAAGATAGATATTTCCAGCTATACCCAGGATCATGCCAGGATCACACACCGAGTGTGGGTGGCACTTAGGTTCGGGCCAATGAACATGGTGCATCCTGTTTACATCTCTAGGTTAAAAAGAGAGCCACTACTCATTGGCCAAGACCTGCTTGACAGGCTGGAGCCTCTGGTGGACTGCCAGCGTGGAAAATTGTGGGCTCAGGTCAAAAACCCTAAGCCTGTTGCACAGCAAAAAGGGGGATTCAGTGGTTATGCTGTGATCACACAGTGCCCACTGAACACTATAGCTGAGTTGGAGGTTCCTCCTGGTTCCTCTGGACGAGAATAAAAGTCTCTTCTTGCTTTCCAAAACTACAGGGAAGTCCTGCCCAGGCCAGCACTCCCACGGTCTCCCAACTACAGGAGCAGTGCTCCGAGCAGCTGCTTGACCCGCCAGGTAAAGCACACCCCCTTTTCATCCCTGAAGAAGAGTGGATCTCCCTGTCCGGTAATGAATGGGAGTCCTTTCTGTGCACCCTGGTACCTCAGGGGGTCCAGGACTACCACCCCATGGTGGTGGGAGGGGGTCCAGGTGGCAGAAGTGCAGGTTGATGATGTAATTCTTAGCCTCAGCTCTGAGAAGTCCATAATCAGTGAAGGTCTGTTCGAGGACCTGTCGCGAAGCTGTCAGGTGACCCTGGTGACGCAGTCACAGGTTCTGTGGTGGGCACCCCCACCTCATAGGTCCATTTGGAGCAAAGGAAGCTGTGTAGCTTCCATCTCCATCGGAAAAAGGAAGTTTGCTCACTACTTCCAGGTAGCACCTCAGCTGACCCATTCGGTCTGCATTGGTGCAGACCTATTGGTTCGACTGGGCGCCCAGCTGGACACAGTAAACAGTGTGCTGTGGAAACGGGTGGACCCAGATGCCCACTCTCTAAGCGGTGACCCCGAGAACATTCGGTCAGGTCAGACGATTCCTCAGGCCTGCCAGGTAGTAAACGAATCGGACCTGATCGTTCCTGCGTCAACAGCAGGGTTTCCGGTACGCCTTGTCCTAAAGAAGGGACAGAGAATGGACGCTGAGATGGTTTTCTTCCAACCATCAGCTCAGTTTATCAGACTGAACCTAGCAGTCTGTTGTACCCCCAAACTGGAACGGAATGGCCGAGCCACCTGCCTGTTGGTGCAGAACATAGCAAAACAAGATGTCAAAATCCCTGCTCGCACTGACATGGGACTGGAATTGACAATAGTTTCTATGATTTCGAACTGGCCATCCCAGTACTGGGGCAGCTCCCTGGTCCCTTGGATTCATAAAAGCGCCACTGTAATAAAGAAATTAAATCCAAAATCAAGAGGGCAGTTGCCTACTGAAATACAAGAAGTCATCAATTTTAACCTAGCAACACATTAAAGGCTGCATCTATACAAGTACGATTCTAGAAATGCTCACCAGATTACGTTTTAAGAAGGAACTGCGCTTCAGGTTCTGCCGAGATCTTAACTCGGATGGCAGGTTTCAGAGTCCGGAGTGCGGACTGATTGCGCACGGAGGGTCCATATACTGTGGATCCCTCAGTGATCTTCCGCGTGTTCAAACAGCCAGCGTGTGACTCCCCTGTCCCCGTGACCTCATTGCTCTGCTCTCTCCTCTGTGCAGCCGAGCCCGATTCACGGTAAAGTGAAAAAAAATATGCCCTCAACGTGAGATTTACTCTGGAGCGAGGATAGATGTTACCTTTTTATCATTGAACAGGATGTATGTGATGTGGCGACTAGGTTCAATTTTGTATCCTCTTTAAAAGATTAAGGACTGGGGTGAGCGTGATTTACCACCCTTTCAGCTAAGAACCCGACGTGCGCACCGTTTAAGCTGCATAGACTCGGTCGTTTAACTCTTCTCCATTAGCAGGGTTAAGGTTAAAGAAAAAAAACATTGCTGACTTCTTTTTTTTTGCCAGCTGCTAGCGCTGATTAGCAAGGTTTGTATTTCATGTTTTGCAAGTTGCATCCATTTTAAGAAAAACAAGTCGTGTTAAAGACAGGAAATGAATACTTGCATTTAATTAAGTCTAGCCGTAGGCGGTTATCCACTGGGATTCAGACCCAGGGCCTCCTGTTTACTAGACAGGCGCTTTAACCAACTAAGCCACAGCGCCCCGGGAGTGCTGTCCTTTTGCAGCCACTTGGACACACCACTCAGACACATCTGCATTCGGTGTGTGCTCCGCCTGCTCGCTGAGCAAGTTGCCACCTTTACATACAATAGCAACATCGACACCAAGAGAAAGGATGACAAATGGCTTTTATCTGGAACTTTTCATGTCCAAGGAGCTCAATGTGCTTTCTGTGTACAACAGGGCCACTGAACTCCACGCTGGCCACTGAACCACAGCAGTGGCTTGCTGGCTTGACATCTCCCAAGGAAAATGTGGAACAGGAAAATGACCCTCGAGTACGAGGGGAAAAAAAGAAAAAGATCATCTGGAGCGCGCCAACCCAGTTGGGACAACCCAGTTTTGTTAATGAGGTGGCCGAGTGGTTAAGGCGATGGATTGCTAATCCATTGTGCTTTGCACGCATGGGTTCAAATCCCATCCTCGTTGGTTTCCATGTCTGTTTCCATTCTGTTTTTGATCCCTATTGCTCAATGCACAGTGAAAGCATTGCATACATGTGTCTGACAATGAGAAATGGGCCCCTGAGACAGTCATTTGCCTGTTTCACAAATGATCGTATTTTACTAGAGATTCTGTTTGGGATTCAGATGTGCATTCGGACAGCAATCCCTTTCAAGAAATGATACGTTTTGGATGAGGTCAAAGGTGCATCATTTGGACACTTTGTGGGCTTGAAATACAAAGAAAATCATGTTCTATGGTACAAGATAAATACAAAACTTAAGCTTTTATTATAATTAGATTTGTTTATAAAGCATAAGCAATCATTTATTACATTAATATATGTAAAAATAACATTTTAGCATCATACGTTTAGTATATTTAGTCCCTAATGCTGAAAGAAATGATCATAGAACATGACTTCTAACCTTACCTGCGGTGTTTTTGATCCCTATTGCTCAATGCACAGTGAAAGCATTGCATACATGTGTCTGACAATGAGAAATGGGCCCCTGAGACAGTCATTTGCCTGTTTCACAAATGATCGTATTTTACTAGAGATTCTGTTTGGGATTCAGATGTGCATTCGGACAGCAATCCCTTTCAAGAAATGATACGTTCTGGATGAGGTCAAAGGTGCTGGAACACTGTATTTAGGATGTGTTTGCAGTTATTCTGTGTTTCTAGCTTCAACCCAGTGATATATATATATATGCTCACTGCTTTTTTGGTACATGCCCAGGGCAATAATCATTATGAGGATTTATTTCCATATGTGCTAGAGGTAGTGTTGTGAAATTCTTCAACACACTGGATCGCAGGTTTAAACATGCACTCTTACTCCTTAAATACCAACAAATGCAGATATGTAGCAATCATATTGTAGCTGACACTCATTTGCCTGTTTCACAAATGATCATATTTTACTAGAGATTCTGTTTGGGATACGGATGTGCATTCTGACAACAATCTCTTTCAAAAAATGATTTTACCTTATCGCAGCTTTGCCCCTCTTGCCTCTTTGGAAAATATCTCCATCTTGTGGTCGTTGTTGGTAATGTCTAGACAATATCTCCATCTTGTGGTCGTTGTTGGTAATGTCTAGACAATATCTCCATCATGTGGTCGTTGTTGGTAATGTCTTCTTATGCCCTTTTTTTATTTCAATTCTTTATTAGTTGATTCTAGAATCTCTACAATAGAGCTGAAAATATCAGTTTTGTAGCAGACAATATGACATTAGTTATAGTCCAATTAAGACTTTATTACCCTGTTTGTAACATAACAAATTAAAATTGATTAAAACTAAGTTTGGAACACCAGGGAACATAAAAAATGATTTTTAGGAAAACCATGAGGTTCTCTGTGTCCGATGCCTGCAAGGGGAGAAAGCTAGAATCCTTTGCTTTTTCAAAATTTGAAAATAAACATCATATAACAACAGCTTTCATTCCTAGGAGTGAAAAATAACCATTTTTGAAGACATATTAGTTTCTAAAACACTACAATAAAGTTAAAAACATCCGTTTTATATTACTTTTAGTATTTTTAGTGAAATTAGTCATTTATTGCACTATTTTTAATATAATCTCTAATTAAAAGTGAATAGAATTAAGTTTGGAGCAACAAGGAACACAAAAAAAAAGATTTTAAGGAAAAAAATGATGTCTTCTGTGCCAGGTGCCTGCAAGGGGAGAAAGCTAGAATCCTACCCAGGCTCCTGGAGCTCTGTCCTGGCTAAAGGAGGGTGAATCCATCCCCTTCAAAGCTCCATGAAAAAATGATCATTTAAAATTTGAAAAAAAAAACATCATATAACAACAGTTTTCATTCATAGGAGTGAAAAACAACCATTTTTGAAGACATATTAGTTTCTAAAACACTACAATAAAGTTGAAAACATCTGTTTTATATTACATTAATTTTTGTGAAATTAGTCATTTATTGCACTATTTTTAATAAAATCTCTAATTAAAAGTGATTAAAATTAAGTTTGGAACAACAAGGAACACAAAAAAAAAGATTTTAAGGAAAAAAATATTGTCTTCTGTGCCAGGTGCCTGCAAGGGGAGAAAGCTAGAATCCTACGCAGGCTCCTGGAGCTCTGTCCTGGCTAAAGGAGGGTGAATCCATCCCCTTCAAAGCTCCATGAAAAAATGATATTTTTAAATTTGAAAAAAAAACATTATAGAACAACATCTCTTGGTCAACAGAGTGCAAAAATCCAACTTTGAAGAAAATCCATTGACTGATCCCCGAATCCTGACGTTTCTTTGCATGATATCGGGCTTGCAACCACTTTCTAGAAAATTATGAAAAATGCCAAAAATGAAAAAAAAGTTATCAATTCTAGAGCCTAAGAGGAAAACAAGACAAATGTATATCTCCAAATAATTTTATGTGCTTCAGAAGAGCCCAGGAAAGTTTTTTGCATACATGAAACCACGCCCGTTTGCACGTAAGCAGACATGGTTGCACACACGACTGCATGAAAGCACGCGTGCATGCGAAGTCATCCTGTTGAGCATTTGAAAAGCCGCACCACGCCGCACTTGAAATAGCTCTTACCTTAGTGGTAGACGCAGGAATCGCCTTTTTATTTACGCTCTTACCAACGCGATGGAAAGCAAAACAAAGCAAAGCAGAGCAAAACAAAACGAACAAACGAAAACCCTCACGTCCCGCACTTGCATATAACGCCGTTACGTGCCCAAGCGGTATTGTACGTCATCCTAGCACTGCACCCCGGGGCGTACGGTATATGGGAACGAGCACACGCCATGAATCGTCTCGAATCAGTCTCTACAGCTGTAAGGTGCCTTGAAGCGTGCACCCCCAACATTCTTCTTTGCGCATCTGTGAAAGGTAAACTCTTGAGCAAACTCTGAACCAGCTCTAAGGAAACTAATCCGATTAGACGTTACTTTGACTCATCTTTTTACTCTCAGTGCTGGTTTGCTCAAACTCCAGCTAGGGTTAGTGTTAGCATTCCCACGCTACTTAGACACTTTGTTTACGCTCAGTGCTGGATTTTGGGAACTTCAGGACGAGTGGGATTTTTCTCCTATCTGTCAATTCTGTTTTGTTTTGGAAACTCTTGGCTGCCTATATTGTACAGTGCAGCGTGAAGGAAACATTTTCCAAAACTGTGTCAGCTCAAAAGTTGTAAGAAAACCTCTCCAGCTGCTTTAACTCTCTTCATTTTTGTCATTTAATGTGACACTCGATGTATAACTGGAGCCTCACATATGCAAATGGTGAGGCTCCAGTTCGACACCACTTTACAGTATATGACAAAAGCATGGCAGACTGTGCCGGACCGGCAGATAACTTCCGCTTATTTTTACCATATTAAACATTGGAAATCCAACCACTTTCATTTGTGACACTTGATTTTGGCTCCACCTAAGACACTCTTAAATCTTCAAACACTTTTCTCTTCTCCCGCAACACTCTTGTCTGTCGGCACTATGTGGCAGTGTTGCATGACAACCCATCTCACCACGGAAAGGAACCTAACAGCTTTGGTAAGAAAGGAGAAAAGGACCTGGCCCGTACGATTAGGCGTTATTAGCACCACGCTCTAACCAACTGAGCTAACCGGCCTCACGACAGTGCTCCTCTCTGTGCTGCAAAAAATCAAACTCAGGGAATTTCTTTTGCCCTCCTTTGAATAGAAAGCCGTGTAATTCAGTGTACGGGCTTTCTCGTGCAGTTTCATGGTTCTTGTAACCCAAATCCTACACTGGCCTGAAGTGCCCCCCCATTTCACAGCATTTTTCAGCTGATTTAAAATGTACCTAAAGGAGAAGCATTATTGAAGACCATCAATTACCAAGAGCTTTTGTCAAAGGTTTTGGTGGTCATTTTTAATGACCACAGAGCGCTGTGACCTCGGTTTTACATCTCATCCAAAAGACAGCGCCCTTTTACAACACAGCATCTCCGTCACTATACTGGGGCATTAGGACCCGCACAGACCTCAGGGTGAGCGCCCCCCCGCCGGCACCATTAACACCGCTTCCAGCTGGAAGCTTTGTTTTTCCCTGTAGCTCACCCTCATCCGGGTACTGACCTGGCTCACACCTGCTTAGCTTCAGTGGGTTTTCAGTTGCGAGTTGCAAGGGGATGCAAGTGATGGAGCCGCTCGCTGCAAAAGCCACTGCATTGGCCGGGAATCGAACCCGAGCCTCCAGCGGGGCAGGCAAGAATTCGACCACTGAACCACCAATGCTCAGTGCCTGGGCCTTCAAAAAAGACGCTTTTTTGGTGCTCTGTGCAAAAAGCGTCGACATCTGCTTCCAGCTGCAAAATGCCATTCGCAGACGCTGAAGAATTTATTTCCAAGGCAGCGGGTACAAGCGATTTGGCGTTTTAAAACCACCAGGAACAGCAAAGAGGCACGTTTCTTTGCTTGCGCCGGAACACAACGACAGGAGGTGGACAACGTAGTCGGCAGGATTCAAACCTGCGTGGGGAGACCCCAATTGATTTCTAGTCCATCGCCTTAACCACTCGGCCACGACTACAGCAAGCCCCGCCGCGGCTGCGTTTTTGATACAATCTTACCTGGATCGCGAGGCGCCGGCGGAAGCCTATTTCAAAGTCGTTCTCCGTTTCAAAAAAACATTTCCAAAATACAAGCCTTGCAGACAGACACGCCTCAGAGGACTTAAGGGTGGCTTCATGTCGGAATGATAA